>NW_009913239.1:54320-65694 GCF_000696875.1 Nestor notabilis
AGCTGGCTATCAGCTCTGGCAGCACAGGGAAACAACCTATAACTTACTTTTAGCATCCCTGACACGATCCGATTTTGCTAGGCAGGATTGTGTCTTTGGAGACAGAGGGTTGTTGAGCTTTGGTTTAGTCTTTTGTTTCTTGCAATAGCTGCAAGTAAGTATAGAAATCAGTGTGCTGAACTTGAGGATTTGTCTGTGTGAGATTTGCCAGTCCAATCTGATGCAAGACACCCAGCTTGATAGAGTGCAGGTCATTGAGCAGAAATCAAGGCACAGTTATGTCTGGTCATTACCACATTATGCTAAATAGGAGCTAGTCACATTTTATTTCCTGAATCAGCCTTGCTTTCTGTCACTCATGAATACTGCTCTTTTTCAGAATTGCCCTTCTTTTTCTATTTGCCAGGTTGGTGACCATATAAAACCAGAAGTTTGTCTTATTCAACTCTAGCTAACACTTAATTTTCCTTGTTCTCAGGGATTGAGAAAGCTTTGTCTCGCCCTGGCCCAGATGTGGTTATCTGTGATGAGGGACACCGGATAAAGAACTGCCATGCCAGCACTTCACAGGCCCTGAAGAACATCCGCTCCCGCCGGCGGGTCGTGCTGACTGGTTACCCACTCCAGAACAACCTCATTGAGTATTGGTGCATGGTAGACTTTGTCCGACCTGACTTTCTAGGCTCTCGTCAGGAATTCAGCAACATGTTTGAGCGCCCTATCCTGAATGGGCAGTGTATTGACAGCACCCCTCAAGACGTCCGTCTCATGAGGTATCGCAGTCATGTCCTGCATAGCCTGCTGGAAGGCTTTGTGCAGCGGTGAGTCCACAAGGAGTTCTTAATGATAGTCCATGCAAACAGTTCTTTCATCCCAAATTAGCCTGCTTGTTTTGCTGAGTTTATGCAGTACAGCTAATCTTACTGCCTTATATATAGAATCACAGAATCATTTAGATTGGAAAAGACCCTTAAGATCATAGTGTTAATCTAACACTATCAAGTCCACCACTAAACCATGTCCCTAAATGTCACATCTGCACGTATTTGGGATACCTCTGGGGACAGTGACCGAATCAAACCCCTGGGCAGCCTGTTCCAGTGCTTGACAAGCCTTTCTGTGAATCAGTTTTTCCTAATATCCAATCTAAACCTCTCCTGGCACAGCTTGAGGCCCTATCCCTTGTTACCTGGGAAAAGAGACAACACCCACCTCAGTATAGTCTCTGTCCAGGTAGTTGTGGAGAGCAATAAGCTTTCCCCTGAGCATCCTTTTCTCCAGACTAAACAGCCCCAGTTCATTCAGCTGCTTCTCATACGACTTGTGCTCTAGATCCTTCACCAACTTTGTTGCTCTTCTTTGGACACACTCCAGCACCTCAGATGTTTTTCTTGCAGTGAGAGGTTCAGAACTGAACACAGGATGCAAGGTGTGGCCACACCAGTGCCCAGTACAGGGGGATGATCACTGCCTTGGTCGTGCTGGCCACACTATTGCTCATACAAGCCAGGATATTCAACTGGCTGTTGACCAAGACCCCCGCGTTCTCTTCCTCTGGGGAGCTTTCCAGCCACTCTGCCTCAAGCCAGTAGTGGTGCATGGGGTTGTTGTGACTCAAGTTGTTGTACTTCATACAGTTGACCTCAGCCCATTGATCCTTGAGTTTTAAATAGGTACCTTAACTGTCTTTGTGGGAGGATCTTAAGCATACAGAGGACATTCTTAGGTTAGCAGCTCCATATTTCCCTCAGAATCTGTCTTGTTCAATCTGTCAACTGTAAAGTGATCCTTATGGCTCTGTTTTGCCTTGGGGATAGAAATAAAGTTGGTTTGCTTTGGTACCACAGTCTCTGATAATGGAGACCAATACCTCTAACTGCACCAGAGTGATTTCAGGTTTATTTTGATGTCTTCGTAGTTAATTTGGATGTGCAGTTTTTGGCATCCTCTACCCAAGGATCTGAAAGTGTTTCATGAACCCTCAGTCATGAAAAGTGACAGTGACTCCACCACTCCGGAAACAAATCACCTTTGTTTCTCAGATGAGGGTTCTAAGATGCCAGACCAGTGATTTGGATGGAGATTTTAGTCACTGGTAGAGCCAAAAAGAGGTCATGGAAAACAGGACTTCATCACCCTCTTAACCTCATGACCTGTGCTAGAAGATTGTAGCATTTGAGATCTCTGTAATTGTGCTTACAGTTGGTTTTGGCTGCAGGGAGAGTATCTTGGAAGTACTGTGCATTAGAGAAGCATGCAACTAGAGGTCTTTATCCCTGCAGCCAGGTGGGCAATAAGTCAAAATCTGACCCTACCGGCAGCCACAGCGAGATCAGATTGGGAAATTCCCTTCTCTCTATTTATCTTTCTTTCTTTATTTCCTTCACAGGCGAGGCCACAATGTGCTGAAGGTTCAGCTCCCATCTAAGGAAGAGCATGTCATTTTGGTACGTCTATCAAAGATCCAGCGGGCCCTTTATACGGAGTTCATGAACCGGTTCCGAGATGCAGGCAACAGTGGCTGGCTGGGGCTGAACCCACTCAAAGCTTTCTGTGTCTGTTGTAAGGTAGGTTTTGGAAGGAGATGTAAAGAAATATTCTAGTATGTAAGGGAAAGCCAGGAATAGGAGTCATAACAGGAGATAGAAGTGTGGTTGACCAGGTACATCTTCTCTCCCCAGAGTGCCCTGCAGTGGCCCAGCAGAATTGTTATCCCCATTTTCAGAACGGGGGTGCAGGGATGTTAAATGTCTTTCTCATATTTGTGTAAGAAAGCTGCAGCCATCAGCTGGTACCTTATCTATTTACCTGCTGCAGTGCAAACAAGCAGCTTCCTCTGTGTTTGTGCTGTGTGGGGTGGACAGTGGCCTTCTGGTTTGTTCTCAAGGAAAGAATTGGGCAGTTTTAAAGCCTTAGTTAAGATTGTTTGTACCTTGTGTTGTGGCAGAGTCAAGTTTTCTGTTTTCACTACCTTAATGCAGTCAGACTTGTTTTCTTTGCAGTGCCCTACAATTCCATGTGGGGATGGTGAGGAGATGACTGAACTACTACTTCTTCCCTTTGAATAGCTGTGGGAGCTTTCAGTCCACAATCATTGGCAAGCAGCAGGCCAGCGCAGGCCTAAGCACTTTCTTTTGTTACCCCTTCAGATCTGGAACCATCCAGATGTGTTGTATGAAGCTCTGCAAAAGGAGAATCTGGCAAATGAGCAGGATTTAGATGTGGATGACCTTGGCACAGCAAGTACTAATTCCCGCTGCCAGCCTCAGGGAATTAAAGTCAAAACAGAGAGTAATGCTTTGGCATCACCAGCTGGAGAAGCTACCAACAGCAAGTTCCTCCAGAGCGTTGGCTTCAACCCTTTTCAGGAGAGAGCAAATCAGGTCGTTACTTACGAGTGGGTGAGTACCACTGGTAGAAAACTCTTTGTTTGGAGTGTTACGATAAACATAGGTTAAATACTTTAGAAGACTGTACTTCTTTTTCTTAAGGCATTTTTCTCAAGTAGGACAAAGAAAAGACTCCTCTCTTGAAGAGCTGGGAATTTCTCTTACTTTTCTTCATGTGGCATCTTGCTAAGCATGTCTGCAAGGTGTTGGGGTGGGGTTTGGCGACTCTCGTGAGGCAGAAGTGCAGGCAGCACTCTTTCATACCATTGTTTTCATCTGACCAAAAAGGGTGTGGACTTTGTTGTTCAAAAAAGGCGTTAGGGTAAAGTTTAATCTAGATAAGATGGTAGTAAATTTAGTGGGCTGGAGGAAAGGTCTTGAGATAAAGAGTCATGAGAGGTTAAGAGAATGCTCATTCATTCATACTCCAAGAAGTTTGTAATTTGGAGCTTCTGGAATGTGAAGTAGCAGCAGTAGTTGGGAGTAACATTGTTGCCTTGACCAACTGAATATCTGTAACCTCTTTTCAATGACTTCTCTCACCAAGATTCACTGTTGAAGTAAACAGTGAATGAACAACTCCACCTGTAATAGTCTCCTGTTTCTTGGTAGGCCAAAGACATCTTGTGCGATTACCAGACGGGAGTCTTGGAGAACTCACCCAAGATGGTGTTACTGTTCCACCTAATTGAAGAAAGTGTGAAGCTTGGAGACAAGATCTTGGTCTTCAGGTAAGCAAAGTGTGAACCACTGATCCTACAGTCACTAAATACTGGAGTAGCTGGACTCTCCTGGTACTATTAGATTGTTATACGAGGTGAATAGTGTGGCAGTTCCCCTTTTCTCCTTTGTTGTGTTAGATCCGGTTTTTCCTCCATGGATTTTATACTTCTGCCACTATCATTTATGAGTGAGAGGTGTGCTGCCACGAATGGGGTTTGACAACCATCAATGCTGTCATGGTTGGGGAAGAGTTGTGATACTCCATCTTTGCTGCTGTGGGGGCTTTCTCGTGAACAGAGATCTTGATTTTGCAGCCAGAGCTTGTCTACCTTATCTGTCATTGAAGAGTTTTTGGCAAAGAGACCAATGCCGAGTCCTCCAGGCTCAGATGGAGGAGTTCACAACTGGGTCCGAAACATCAACTATTACAGTGAGTGCGGCCAATCCTCCTCTCTTTTGGTGTGATATTGTTTGATCCTCTGTGATGGACTAATTCCTGAAAGTCACCCACCATCTTGTAATTGCACCTGTGCATGAAAATGCTCTTCTGAAGCATTCTTCTAATGAAGTTACTTCCAGATTTCTTACTTTAGGTGCTTGGGAGGACAATGTCAGTTAGATAGGAAGTAACTGGTAATTTCTAAATCCTCTTTTCAACATCTTATTTAGAAGATGTTAGACATATTTAACAACTCACCTACTAGTGTTCTTTTAAGTTGCAAAAGATACTTTTCATTTCCCGTTTGGCTATCTTCTGGATCTTGCTTCCCAAGCCAGAATCACTGTGGAATGCTTTCACTAGCTCAGGGCTCTGAATTCCTCCTCCCCTTTTCCCCAGCTTTAAATCTTGTTCTGGCATTGACTGTTGTTTTGTGTGGCTACTTTACAAGCCAGGACTGAGAGGAGCAGTGGGTATGGTGTTCCTGATTTTTGCAGAGCTGCCAGAAGTAAGCTGCTGCCCAGGAACAGAGATATGATACCCCCCTGCACTCCTTTAGACCAGTACTCTCTGTGCTCAAATCCAGTCTTTGGGGTTTTGCCAAAGCCTTTCATAATTTTGCTTTCTCTTGTTCATGCTGTTCTTGCTTGCTATCCATCTTGCCTAATACAGAACCTTAATGGGCTAGGTGTTTTGTAGCTCTCCCAGTCCAGGCCTTGCCAAGCTTGGGTAATGTTTCACTTGATCTTTCAGTTGAACAAATTCCAGCCTGGCTGGCTGTATTGCACCTGCCTGGCTAGGCAAATTAGAGGTGCAGAGTGGCCCAGCTGAGGTCCTGGAGTGCATGACTTGAGGAAGACCCATAATTGATTGGGAGCAAGTTACAAAGCTCCGTGTTTGGGAAGTGGGTTTGTTCTAATGGGATTCTCCCAAATATACAGGGCTTTTAAATGTGTCTTTAATTTCCTTCTCAGGACTGGATGGCAGCACCTCTGCCTCGGAAAGGGAACGGCTCATTAACCAGTTTAATGATCTCAGCAACACCTCTGTTTGGCTCTTTCTTTTGTCCACACGGTAAGTTGGCTGGAGCAGAAAGGCAGAGTGACACTGATGCTCTGTATGCATATGGGGTTTCATTTATTAACTTTCTTTGTAACATGCTCTCAAGACTCTATGAGATGATAGTGCCATCTGCTTCTGAATTCCCTGGGGGTGTAGAATTTTAGCCTTAGTCCTCTGCAAATTTAACAACAGTCTTGGAAACCGAACATGGGTTTGAAGTTACCTGTATGACTGGAGGGGATGTTCCATAGGCATTTCATGGACTCTTGGCTGTAATGATAGTCCCTGCCTAGAAGCTCTGAAAATTGGCCAAGGCAGCAATTTGATGTTTGCGTTTCATTTCCAGTGCTGGGTGTTTGGGTGTTAACCTCATTGGAGCAAACAGAGTGGTGGTGTTTGATGCTTCTTGGAACCCGTGCCATGACGCCCAGGCCGTGTGCCGAGTGTACCGCTACGGGCAGAAGAAGCCGTGCCACATTTACAGACTGGTTTCTGATTACACCCTTGAGAAGAAGATCTATGACCGTCAGATCTCCAAGCAGGGCATGTCAGGTAAGTGTTGATGGACATGGCACTCCACTCTTGGTTTTCACTTCTTTTAGATCCTTTAAGTCCTGTTTCTGTGGTTTTCATAACTTCTGGTTTTTTTTAAGGTTGGGAAACAGACAGCCAGAGAAGCGACAGAGATACTATCCTAGGGCTGTGTTTGACATTTATGAGCTGGAATTTATAAGCAATTCATGGCAGAGCAGCAGGGGTTGTAGAGCCAGCGTCCTGCAGCAGGGTTGTGCACAACCTGCCTTAAACTGGGCATTACTTATTAAATAGCTCTGTACTTCAATTTCTCCAGCAGCAAGAGAGGTAAAATAGTGAAATTAAAATATATATTGATACCTTTGACTGACAGTGCTTACTTAAGGGCCAAGAGTAATGAATTTATTGTAGTTCTGACCTGCCCTTGTACGAGAAATACCTTTTTTGCTGGCTTGTGCCAGCTGTAAAGCTGCTCTTGTAGAGCATGCAGCTGAGGGTTGGGATGACCCAAAAAGAATTCTGCTGCCCATTTCCTTCTTTGTCTCGAAATCCAGCTCCAGAGGCAGCAGCCCAGTGTGATCAGTATGCTGTCTTGCACTTGCGGTGGAGGCCCCTGGCAGCTGGCCTGCCTCCCAGGAGAGTCCTAGCTATGGTTGTTTTCTCCATGTGTTCCTGTTTGCTCTGTGTGCAGGAAGGAATGTCCAAGGAAAACTTTCAGGCTCTTGTGAGCGAGGGACAGCTTTCGATTCAACAGAGTTATAAAAATTTCAGCTCCTGGTTATTAACTTGAGCCTTTTTAGTGGGAATTGTGGAAGGGCACATACTGATGTGGCTGCAGTTCTGTCTCAGGGCTTGTATGTTTTCCATTTTGTGATGTGAGATGGGACATCATCTGTAATTAGCTTCATGTTCCTCCTGTCCTGACATTTTCAGAAGGCTCTGAGGATGGTGCGGATGGCAAGGAGGGAGCTCCATTAGGGCAAAAGTGTAGGAAGGGCACCAGTACCTATCACTTCCCTTCTCTGCTCACTTCGCTCCCTCTCTGCCAGATCGGGTGGTGGATGATCTGAACCCAGTGTTGAACTTCACTCGACGGGAGGTAGAGAACCTGCTGCATTTTGTGGAAGAGGAATCTGACCCTGCTCAGCTCTCCCTCAATCCAAGCAAGATGAAGGAGTCTGTTCTACAATTAGCCTGTCTCAAGTATCCTCACCTCATCACCAAGGTAAGACCAACCTGCTTCCTTGCTGGCACAGGTAGGAGTAGGTCTGGAGGAGTCTGGCTGTGTGATGGGGATGTTAGTGGTTAGGAGGACACGTGTGCTGGTGGGAATAGGTAAAAAATCTTCTAGAGAGGGCCCTAAGAGCCTTGCAGTATCTTCTGCACATTTAGAGCCCCCTCTGTCCTGGATAGGTTTGGGGCCAGGTTGTAGGGCATCCCCTTCTTCAACTTGGTGCTGTGTAGGAAGGTGGCAGTAGCATATCTCAGCTTGCTGCCACCTCTCTTCCTGGGGTGGCTTTAAAACAAAGCTGGGACAGCCAGCACTTGCCTGTGTTGTCAAGAGTTCCCCTGGCAGGGTGCTGCTGCAGAGTGGGCCTGTGACTGAATGCCATGGGGCTCTGGTGTCTGTGTGATGTCTTGGTAGTCTCCGTTCTTGTGCTCAGCCTGGTCGTTCGCTTGTGGGTTTTACTGTGTACTCATGGTAAGCAATGGCCTTTGCTGCGCAGGCTTAGTGATGGCTTAGCTGTCTCTGTCGCTCTTGAAGCTGAGCTTTGGTCACTTCCAAGCATTGGCCCACACATGCTTTGTCATGCCCAGCTCTGCCTCCAGCTCACCTTTCCCCGGCTCCTGCGTGGGATGGAGACAGTACTCATGTAGGGACCGGGTGGCTGCCATTTGAGGCGTGTTGGTTCCCTCTTGTGGTGTGTTGGTGTCAAAACCTCGGTGCTTTGGGGTTGCAGGAGCCTTTTCAGCATGAGTCACTGCTGATCGACCGGAAGGAGCACAAGCTGACCAAGGCAGAGAAGAAAGCAGCCAAGAAGAGCTACGAGGAGGAAAAGCGAGCATCCGTCCCCTATACCCGGCCGTCCTACGCACAGTATTACCCAGCCAGTGACCAGAGTCTGACAAGCATCCCTGCCTTTAGCCAGAGGAACTGGTGAGTACCTGTCTCTTCTCTTTTTTCCCGTGCTGTAGACATAAAATGAAGAGGCAGAGGATGCTTATCCCTGTCAGTGGGGGCACTGCACTTTCCTCTCTCCTCTCTCACTAGGCGACCAGCCCTCAAGGGTGAGGACAAGCCAGTGGCAAGTGTCCGCCCAGTTCAATCCACCCCTATTCCTATGATGCCCCGGCATGTCCCCATGGGCAATGCAGGATCAACCTCAAGTTCCAACCCTGCTGTCAACTTTCCCATCAACTATCTACAGCGAGCTGGTGTCTTTGTGCAGAAGATCGTCACCACCACAGGTGAGTGGCTGATGTTCACAGTGAGTTGTGATGCCCACGGTGAATTGAGGAGCAGGGTGAGTTGCTGATGCCCACATGGGCTGTGGGCAGGTGGCCATCAGAACCACTGGTACTACTCCTGCATTTGACTGGTTCCTCTGTACCTGGGGGACTTTCCCTGCAGGTGTGCAAAGGGGATGGGCCTGGTGGGTTGTTTGGAGTGAATTTCCCATTAGAGGGCCTAAAGTACTGACACCAATTGTGCTGGCTGGGACAGGGAAGATGCTGTGCCAGAGCAGCACGGCTTGTGCTTCCTTGGAGCCTCTGCTCCCTTCCTGTGCTGCTCAGAAATAAACCCAGGGCTTGCTTCTAGCAGCACATATAGGAGACACAACTGCACCGCAAGCTAGGGGGTTTGGTGGTGCACCTCCCCACTCCTGACTGTGGCTGGTGTGTGATTTCATGGGCACTGTTCTGTTCCATCCCCACTGCCAGATATTGTGATTCCGGGTACGAACACATCCACTGATGTACAGGCAAGAATCAGTGCTGGAGAGAGCATCCACATCATCCGAGGGACGAAAGGTAAGGCTCTGTCTTGGTAAGACTTGTGGATAGGGTCCTAGCCAATGCTAATTAGCAAAGACAAGGATGTAAAAGCATGAATCCCTTGAGAGGAAAAGAAACAAGAAGGGGAGGAGATCTAGACTTTGAGTGGCTTGGTTGCAGCCCATGCTTTGGGTGTACTGCTGTAGCTATTGCAGCAGTGGCTGCTCCTGCCTTTGAGAGGAGCTGTTGAACTTTGTGGCTTGGTGTCTCATTTTCACAACATGTACTGCATGTACTGCGGCAGTGAAACACTTCCTGGTGCTCCCAGGGCAAACTTAGTCCCAGGCATGTAGTTCCACATTTCTCTCACACGGCACGCTAGGAAGGGGTGAGCTGCAACACAGGAAAGCTGAAAGTGGAAGTGAGGAGTGAGGAAGTGGGCAGAAGCCCCGCACTGGCTTCCCTGCATGATCTGTGGGCTGGCCTTATGCAGCACTGCTGTCCTATTCCTGTCCAGGCAGCCTCACAGGCTCGTGGATACGGGATGAATGATGTTGTTCTGCCTCTGTTCTAGGGACGTATATCCGGACCAGCGATGGGCGGATTTTTGCGATTCGGACCACTGGGAAGCCAAAGGGCAATGAAGACCGTCGGACAGCTGCCTCAGGTAGGGGCTTGTGAGTGCTGTGTGGGGCTTGCTCACATGCTTTCCTACACGAGTGTTTGGGGTGGTGTTCCTTGGGCATGTTCCATCTGTGTTCAGAGCAGGCCCCACAATCTCCCCATGATCATTCCCACCTCCCTTTCTGCTGTTGCCTCTTGGCCCTCAGGTTTTTCTCCAAGGTTGTCTTTCTCACCTCCTCCATCTCTCTGTTCCCAGGCTCCCAGAGCTCGTCACTGGAGTCCACAAGCAATGGCAGACACAGTGCCTCATCACCACAGCTCCCCAGTGCGGAGGAGCTCACTCGGCCCATATCCCCTGACAGCCCCGAGATCATCAGCGAGCTGCAGCAGTATGCAGAGGCAGCGGCTGCCCGGGAGTCCCGGCACAGCTCTCCCAGCACCAACGCAGCACAAGGCCTCCCTGCCCGCACAGACAACGCACCCGGCTTAGCCGCCCGAGGAGCCGAGCAGCATGTGGGGATTCACTGCATGGCTCCCTCCGTGTCTTCAGCCCTGCCAGCCACCAGCCAGCATGTCGATACACACTCGGTGTTGGACTTACGGGGCAACAAGCGCAAGTCAACCTCACCATCGGCTCCGGAGGAGCAAGCCCGCAGGCAGCCGTCGTCCGTGCAGCCGTACGAACACGGGTACCCTGTCTCTGGTGGGTTCACCATGCCTCCTGTCTCTTTAAACCACAACCTAACCCATCCATTTGCCTCCCAACCAGGAAACTCCTTATACATGGGCACTGGCTCCTCTTACTACCAGCTGCCCAATTTACTCCCAGACCCTCATCTGGTGTTCCCTGTGACTACTGACCCTCTGCTGACAGCCGGCACCGCCAGCTCTTCTGCTGCTACCTCAGTCACCGCCAGCGTCCCCTCATTCATGCTAAACCCTTCTCTGACAGGGGTGCTGCCCAATTACTCGCTTCCCTTCACGCAGTCACTTCTGCCCGAGCCCAGGATGTTTGCTCCTTTCCCAGCCCCTGTCTTGCCTAGCAGCCTTCCCAGGAGCATGGCATCTGCCTACCCTGGCTACATGTCCCCTCACTCGGGCTACCCGGCTGGGGGGCTCCTTCGGTCCCAGGTGCCTCAGTTTGAATCCCAGGAGGTCCCAGAGGTGGGATGCAGCTCTAATGACGAGGACAAAGACGACGATGTTATAGAGATCACAGGGAAATAACAGGCCCAGCTCCTGCTCAGTCTCAGCTCTGCCAGGAGGCAAAAGTTGCAGGACCTTTTTGGGAGTCAGGATTTCCCCTCTGGGCCATGGCAGCGGGTGGAGAAGGATGCGAAGGGTGTGGCATGGGGGTGGTTTTGTTCTTTTCATTTTGTTTTGTTGTTGTTTTAGCTGTCAAGGATCTGAATTGTATTAGGGGCTGGGAGATGGGAGGAGGATAGAGTGGACCTGTGGGGGCCAGGGAGAGCAAGAGCCCGGGGAGGAGGGGAGCAGCAATGCAAACCATAGGAGTGCCTCCGTCCCATGCTCTGTCTGTCTGTCTGTCACTGTTCGAAGTCTTGTCTGGAAGGGGGAGGCTTGGTGCTGCGAGTCGAAGCCCTTC
>NW_009913240.1:0-6277 GCF_000696875.1 Nestor notabilis
CTGCTGTAGCTGAACCCAGGACACCAGGGGACTTTCCTCAGTGAGGGGAAACACAACTGAGGTCTCGTCAGGAATTTCGGATGTCACCGTGGAACGTGTTGCTCCAGTAAGGCAGACACTCTGGTGAGGGACCTTTGCAGGAGTCTGGAAGTGAGATTTTATAATGTAGGTGTGATCACATATTGGCCGTGAACAAAGATGTCACAAACAATTAACTTTCTTTTTAGTTTTGTCTTCTAAAGTTAGCAATGTGCGAGAGAACAGAATATAATACTAGATCTGTAGGAAACATTTAAAAATGTAAGTAAAGCTAAATTATAGTTTAGATGCCCTTTTTTTTTTTTTTTTGATGTTTGGCTTTATTCACAGTATAAGAATAACCATGGCTTTTGCTGTTAGTCTGAAAAAGCTTGCAATTTATTTTCTAAATTTTAATAGAAGCTAAATGGTCACCAGCCAAAAATCTTCATGTTAATCATATTTAGCTTCTCTGTTTTAAAAAGACATATTTGGTTTTGAACTAGATCTGATGAATGCATAAAATGTTTTTTTTTTCAAAAGACTTTTAAAAATGTTTAGCTCAAAATTGTCCAGATTTTTAATCGAATAATTCAGGAAAACGCATCTGGTTTGTTCTCACATTGAGAATGCTTTTCTCCTTTTTCTCACTTCCCTGTTTTCCCTGTCCTTTTGACGAATCCTGACTCGAGCGCTCCATTTAAAGGCTGTGAGCATCCCGGAGCACAGGAAACCTTCTGGGGCTGCCGATACGGAGCAGAGAGCGTGACCCTGCGACTGCTCCCTTCTCCACCCGCCCACTGCGCAGCACAGCCTCCCAGACTTCTCCTGAGAAGTGTTGAGGCCCTGCCAGTTCTAGTCTGGGAGCTGGGCCTGTTTAGTACCTCTGAATACTAACTAGGTTGTTTTTACCCAACAGTAATGTGTGACAAATTAAACAATATAAATTTTATCTTGATCTTAATTAAGGCAACAGCAATATTCCCATTAACTTCAGTGGGACCAGGATTATATCAAATATTATTTAAACATTTATAATAGCGTTAGATAATGGGTTTAGAATAATTAAGAGTCTATTGAAGAAATTTAGCTTGATGGTAGAAAGGCAAATTATGTCAAATGAACGGGAACTGTCGTTTATCGAGGCCTATTGAGATAGTCTTGCTTATTGAGGGAAGAAAACGAAGCTCATAGGAATCTTTCAGGGGTAGAGTCTGAAGGTCTTTTTGGGACTGAGAAAGAGGAGTGGGAATATTAAACAGATGTGTGAGGTGGGAACAGTGTTTTTCACCATCACACAGACTCAGCAGTCAAGAGTATCCAAAAATTAATTTTCGATTGGTAAAATGAGATCCTAGATACAGTGTAGGCTGTTTCAATTAGGTCTGTGCAGATACACAAAATTAATGGGTCAAAAAAGTAATTAATGGTGTTAATATATCAATCATTTTTCTAATAAAAGTGTCTGAAATAGAGTCAGGGGAAAAAATCTAATAATTAATTTGAAAACTGCTATGATGCTTCCATTGATTTGGGGCTAGGAAAAAAGAGAATAATTAGTAAGGATCAAAAAACAGTATCAAATTTTGTCCTCCAAATGGAGAGGAAAATTAAATAGAGATGGGATAGAAATATCATTTTTTTAATCCTCGTATAAAGTTTGGGAATGACAATTATAACAGAGACCTATTCTTTATTTTAAAAGAGCTATACTTGCCCTGTCCTTCCTCACTTCTACTCACTTGCATAGTCCTTATTCAACTCAGGAAGGAAACAAGTGGCTCTATGTTTGCGTATGTGTTCTAGGTTTTCTCCTTAAACCAGAACTTCAACATTTTAAGCAGTTTGTTACTATTATAAAATCATAATAATGAACCAGTATAAAAGCCATAAATGTTTAGTTTGTTTTTTTTAAAGCATGTGCATTTCAACACAAAATGAAGGTATCAGTCAAAGTGATCTCTGCTAGACTGCTCACTGGACAGGAGGTGAAAGAGAGAGGGTATAGCATGAAAGAGTTTACTCATAAAAATAGTTTGTGTGTGAGTTCTTTAACTTTTAGATGAAATTGTTGAGATTTGTGTGTTCATTTTTTTTAGATAAATGATGATTTTTAGATAAATTTTAGATAAATAGATGAATACACTGGTGGAGGTAGAAGCATGAATTTGTAAATGTAAATATATAAAATTTCCTTTTAGAAATCCTTTGACTGACCACACAGTGCTACTGAGCTTGGCTTGGTCAACTTCTGCGTTACTGAACAAAGGCATAGTGCTATCACAATGAAGGATAGTTCTCTACTATAATTTAACCTTGTTTTGTACTTTTCACCTTACTGCCAATACAAAAATCAATTAGCAAATTAGTAAGAAACAATTGCTAGTCTTAAAAAAAATAATCAAGATTCAGCCACCTCTTCCTTGCAAAAAGAACTTGTCATTGGTATTTGGATATAATACAGGCAACTGGTGATTCCCCAAAATAACTGATAGAGCTAGACCTTCTTTAGCTGATACCCAGAAGCTTTGAATGAAAGGCAGTAGTTAATAGTACTTAAGAGGAAATCCAAAACAAATGCAAGCTAAGTCAATGTTTTTGAAAATGTGGTTCTTAAGCAGAATGTGGACAACTCTATTATCTACCATCATTTCAAAACTGTAGCATGAAAACTGCCTCTTGGGAGGCTGAGATGTAGGTATTGTGTAGAAATACTAAATAACTAGAAAGCATTAGAAGAGTGGAATGTTACTGATAGATGACTGAAAATTCACACTGCTGCTGTTCAATGTAATTCAGGGCAAGCAAGCAACCCCATAAAGCTTTTCAGCTAAGAAATGTCATTTCCTTGCGTTAGAAGCAACTATTCTCTCTTCATTTTACCGGGAGTTAAATTTACTCACCATACCCCTCTCCTCTTCCTGGAAATGTCTGTTTTAATGAAACATGCACCAGTATTAGTGTTTGCATTCTTTCCTATTTCTACGTTTTTCTCATATTTATTCCAGGCCGCTGCTCCTGGGCATGATGTGACAAGCATGCTGGTTGCAAGGCTGTGGTGTACATACAAGAGTGATTTTATCTGAAGAAGTTGTTGCTAGGTAAGCATTTTATTAGCACTCATGCAGAGTAGCAACTTGCCGCAGTCTGCAATTTTTTCATTTTTAAAGTATACCTAAAACTGGATCTCTGAACAATAGACCAATAAGTAGAAAAGCACGTTTGGACTTCCTTAGAAGAAATGGACTAAACAAGCAGAGTGAAAAAAAGAACAGAACCCCCTAGAATATTTCAAATAACACAAGGTAGTATGGTTTCTAATGATTTGTAACTTTTGTATAACATATAACGCATATAGATTCCTTATTCTCTTTGTTCTGTATGTTCACATGACTTACATACAAGTACCTTCTAAGACCAGCCAATATTCTTGTAGAACCCTCCCTACAGCAATACTGGTTTGTGTTCCCTTGCAGTCCTGTGCATAGCAAATATTGAAGAGTTTTCCCTTTGTTTTGTGCTGACATCAGTTGATGCTGATTGATAGACAAACAGAGATGCTTTAGCATGATAATGCATTCGCAAGTTGAATTTCTAGTTGTTAAGCAAATATGGCTGTGCTCATTTCATCTCTGTTTAACACTCCTGGGAAAATATCAATGTCAAGAGAAAAAAATTATGTTCGGGCCTCAAAGAGGATGCCATAAACAACGTGGAGGAAAAAGGCTAAAATCTTTAAAAACCCCCAAAGTGAAAAAGTTTTAGAGCTGTCTTTTTTGCAGTTCAGTGAATTGGTTCTTTTTAATGGTTCACAAAATTGTGTCAAGTAAATACTCAGCTCCCACTACAATACCCAAAGTATACACTAAACTTCTTTTGGCAGCTTTGCAACCCATACTGAGATCTAGCATGCCACAGCTATTTGGGTAGAAGCTAGTCCATTTAATAAGGCGGTATCTGACATAGCTTGTATCACAGTCCTTTACTACCTCATCACCACTTCTGAGCAGCATGGGTTTTAATGGGCATGTTCACTGGTAGTCCTCCCTCTGCAGCATGTGTCTTCTTGGGGCGGCTGAATTTTCATGTGACATCTGGAAGTCCAAGAAGTACTCACATATTTTGCACAATGCATACACCATTATATGGCCCTTCATGGAAAGGATGAAATGGACAATAGACAAAAGGTTACTAACCAGCTGCAATGTGTAAAATTGAAAGAAGACAGAAATGCCCAGTGGGAACAGAAGAAGGGTCCATCTAGCCCAAGCGTCTATTTTCAGCAGCAGCAGGAGGAGATGTGGCATGGAGGAGCACATGAGCCTGGCCTCTGTCTGCAGTTGTATTCCTGAGTGACTGTGATGATTGGATTAGGGATTTTAGAGGACACATCCCTGCCTGGTCCATTTTTGTATCTGCTGATTGATCTGTTATCCAAGAACTTACTCTAACTCTAATAAAATCTGCCTCTTGAAACAACAGGTTTGAGTGTTCACCACCCCTTGTATAAGCAGGTACATTTTCCCACCTGTTTTAAGCCCATTTCCTGCTATTTTCACTATGTGCTCTCTGATTCAATACTGCAGGCCATAGTGACAGGCAGTTCTGTGCTAACCATGATCTTTCACCTTCGTGATTTTGTGAATCTCAGTAATATCCTTTTTAAGCATATTCTTTAACCTGGAGTCCCAGCCCTTTCTCCTTTCTTTGTAAAGTTACCGGTACACCCCCTCAATCACTTTAGTAGCAATTCTCTGTAGGGTTTTTGTTAATTCTACTATTCTGTCTTAAGATGCACAGACCAGAACTGCAAATATATTTACAATATGGGTGGAGCAGGTGTCCCTAGTGGCAAAATTATTTTCTTTGTTTTGCTGTGACTATTTTTCCTAATGATACCCAACATTTTGTGCCTGGTTTTGCAAACTTTGAATTTCAAAGAGCTGTTATTGATGACTCCAATAGCATTTCCATGAATGGAAGCTATCTGTTCTGGTACCGCATCAGGTAAGCAAAGTTTAGGTTATGCATTGCTTCACAGTGGTCCACAAGGAAGCTCCCCTGCATCTGAGTGTTGTGCACACTCACTTTGTGTGGCTTTTGGAGTTCCTTACTGTCAGTGTGGCACGTGGCTACCTGGAAAAAGCCTTGGTATTATGCGCACACTGCATTCTCCAGATTATTGACAAAGATGTTGACTGATACTGGTTCTGATGCTGATCTTTAGGGGTTCTTGAGGTTCGTAACAATGCGTCTTGCGCATGTTTAGCAACACATTTTATGACAAAAGAGTTTTTTATTTATATTCATTATTTATAATGTTTTATTCAATGTTAAGTATATTTAAGGTGCAATTCCATGTCTCTCACAGGCTTCAAATGCTTCTGCCTTAATTTGCTTTTAATATTTACAAATATTTTGGCTTAGCGGTTAATCTCATGGCAGCACACCACTGTCTCCTGTGACAGGCTATACACTTCTCCAGGTCCCAGTGCTAACAAACAGACTAAGGGCAGACTTAAAATTTGCAAACAGAATTTGACTTTTGTACAAATTGAAAATGCCAGGCATCTGTCTCCCTCTGCCTCGGCCTCTGCGTTGTGTGACATTCCCCTATCCTGGCAACAGAAGTAATATCAGAGAGAGACTCATTTGATAATGTTCCTTTTGCCTGGAGTTAAGAGAGCACCTTTCCAGTTTGTTACTTGTTGACTGTCATTTATTCTGCAATTATATCAAATGTGCTCTTGGACCTGGTCTTCCTTGGAAAGTGGCAGTCTGTGAATGACATTTCCAGAGCATACCTCAATCCAGTGATTTATTGAGACAATATATCACCCGAGTAAGGTCCTTTAACCATGTTTTTGCTCACTAGATGATACCATCCAAAGAGAAGGAAATCTGAGTCACTGTTTAGTTGTGTAATAAAAGGTATGTCAGGAAGCAAGACGCTCTTGAAACACTAAGCATGTTTGCCTCCAGGTATGCTGGCATCCTTGCACCTTCTTTCACAAGCATTTTAGTGTGCTGAATAGGCTTCCATACCTGGTCGCTAAGGTCTTGGTCTCCTTGACAACTAAACTTTTCAAAGATTACATGAAAAATGTTTTCTTTAGCCCTGAAGCTGTTTTAATGCTTTAAAATGTCAGAGAAAAGATCCTTTAGTCCCAAGAGTAGAGAAGAGGTGGTAACGGAGAGGGAACAGAATATTTAAAAACATGTTTACAGAGTAATTCAGCACAGGACAGCCCAGCAGGAA
>NW_009913240.1:6308-21679 GCF_000696875.1 Nestor notabilis
AAAGGGGGATCTGAATATAAAGTTATTAATAAAAATATATTGCTTGAGAATAGGTTGGGCTTTTGGTGGCAAAATGAAACATTTCACCTTTACCTCCCTGAATTCAGCTAAGGTTGGTAACAGGAGTGCTGTCTTAATATGCTTAATGGCTGCTACTGCATGATTAAATTCACAGGGAATGAGCTTCAGCTTTGTCCTCTTATTGACATTTTTTGTTAGAAACATATGGTTGTGTTAGCTGGGATTTGGAACCACTGTTTGGGTCAGGGTTGAGCGTACATTTGCCTCTGTGGTGTCCTAATTTAGGTATTGCTGAAACAATGAGTTAGTTGGAATAAATGCCAGTGTCTGTATTCCATAATAAGCTGAATAGTCCTGTGCTCACTGTTTGGCATGAGCATTCACATGCAGAGGCAGCTCTGCATGCAAGAATGGTCCTTTTCCTTCAGAACAATTTCTCACTTTGGGCCCCAAATTAGACAATGCCAAGAGTGTAGGAAAGAAAAGAATAAAATCTCGGAGCGGAGCAACCAAGATCTTTAGAAAGTGGACCTGAACAGGGATAGGCCCTGGCCCAAATTGGCACTGTGAAGCAGGTTCTTCTGATGGGTAGTGGAGCTTGCAGCACTCTCCAGCAAGTGTGCCCTTCCCAAGGGGTGACATGGGTAGCTGACATGAAGAGAAGGGGCATGGCTTGTTTCCATGGTTCAGAGGCAGAGGAACTGAAAGAACAGTGAGTCAAAAAATGATTAGGGACCAACAGGCACCACAACTCTGGGCTCCTTTTCCAGCAGGGCTCGCACACTGTCAATGAAAGCTAGTGGTAGGCTCCCTTTTCTAAGTGGTTGCCAGCACCTGAAGTGGCCTTTACCTGAACCTCTGTTTACAGAGGCAGTTAAGGAGGAAGTGGTGAGGAAAATAGCTGAAGGGAAATTTCCACCTGGGGTTCAATAACTGTAGACCTGGGGGAAGACCCTGTTGTCTATAACCAGCAGTATCCATCTGTCTCCAACTATGGAAACAGTAACCTCAACTCACTTTCCTTTTCCGCACTGACTCATCTACTGGGTTGTCTCAGATTGTCATTATAGCGTCGTATCTTCAGTTTTGCTAGTCTTCAAATGCTGGGAGCTCTGAAAGAAGTTTGAGATTAAGGGCCACGGTCTGAGACCACAACATCTAGGAATGGGAAGGCAGGTGATGAGCATAATGTACGTGAATGAGCGTGAATTTGCTCATCTTCAGCATACTGCCTCTTACACTGTTTGAATAAATCTCCCTCTTCAATTAAAGTTTGCCTTGTTCTGCACATGTGATGCAAACTGCTGTAATATCCTTGGCAGTTAGAGTCAGTTGTCTGAAAGAGCACTACTGTAATTTTTGACTGGCACATTTACTTGCTAACTCACCCAACTGCCATGATTCAGATTAATAGAGTGCCACCCATTGGGTAAACAGTAAACCCTTGTACATCTTACTGCACAAGATCTGTGACTGACTGGTGGCAACTAATTCTGTTATGAAAGACGAGGTTGATTTTCAATCAAGGTACCCTTTGCTAATGAGCCTTCATTTTGCATACCTTACTCTAACCAGGCACCTAGGCTTCATCATAGAATCATAGAACCATTTAGGTTGGAACAGACCTTTAAGATCATAGAGTCCCACTGTTAACTTAGCACTACCAAGTCCACCACTTAACCATATCCCTAAGTGCCACATCTACACGTCTATCAAACACCTTCAGAGATGGTGACTCCGTCGCTTCCCTGGGCAGCCTGTTCCAGTGCTTGACAACCCATTCAGTGAAGAAATTTTTCCCAATATCCAATCTAAAATTCCCCTGGCACAAGTTGACGCCATTTCCTCTTGTCCTATCGCTTGTTACTTGGCAGAAGAGACCAACTCTACCTCACTACAACCTCCTTTCAGGTAGTTATAGAAAGCAATAAGGTCCCCCCTGAGCCTGCTTTTCTCCCTACTAAACACCCCCAGGTGCCTCAGCCGTTCCTCATCACACTTGCTCTCCAGACCCTTCACCAACTTCGTTGATCTTTTTTGGACATGCTCCAGCAACTCAATGTCATTCTTGTAGTGAGGGACCTAGAACTGGAGACAGCATCTGTGGTGTGGCCTGGCCAGTGCCGAATACAGGGGGGCACTAGTCCTGATGGCCACACTACAAGCCAGGATGGCACTGGCCGCCTTGGCCTCCTGGGCACATTGCCAGCTCATATTCAGCCAACTGTTGACCAACACTCCCAGATCCTTTTCCACCAGGCAGCTCTCCAGCCACTCTTCCCCAAGCCTGAAGCACTGCATGCGGTTGTTGTGACACAAGTGCAGGACCCAGCACTTTTCATTGTTGAACTTCATACCATTGGCCACAGCCCATTGATCCAGACTGTCCAGATCCCTCTGTAGAACCTTCCTGCCCTCAAGAAGATCAACACTTCTGCGCAACTTATTGTCATCTGCAAACCTCATCCAGATGATTGATAAAGATATTAACCAGAACTGGCTCAAATACTGAGCCCTGGGGAACACCACTTGTGACCGGCCACTAACTAGATATAACTCCATTCACCACCACTACTTGGTCTCGGCTATCCAGCCAGTTTTTGATCCAGAGCGGCATATATATATCCAAACCATGAGCAGCCATTTAACCCAGGAGAATGCTGTGGGAAATGGTGTCAAAGGCTTTACTAAAGTGTAGGCAGACAACGTCCACAGCCTTTCCCTCATCCACAAGCAGGTTACCTTGCCATAGGAAATCAGGTTAGTCAAGCAGGACGTGCCTTTCATATGCCCATTTGACTAGGCCCGATCACCTGGCTGTCCTGTATATGCCCAGTGATGGCACTTAAGATGATCAGCTCCACAACCTTCCCTGGCACTAAGGTCAGGCTGACAGGCCTGTAGTTCCCTGGAACCTCCTTCTGGCCCTTCTTGTAGATGGACATCACGTTTGAAAACCTCCAGTCAACTGGGACCTCCCCAGTTACTCCCCAGGACTGCTGATGAATGATTGGAGGTGGCCCAGTGAGCACCTCCACCAGCTCCCTCAGCACCCTTGGGTGGATCCCATCTGGGCAATTGACCTGTGTGTGTCCAAGTGGTGTAGCAGGTCACTGACCATTTCCCCTTACACTATGGGGGCTTCATTCTGCTCCTTGTCCCTGTCTTCCAGCTCCAGGGGCTGAGTACCCCAAGAAAACTGGTGTTAATATTAAAGACTGAGGCAAAGAAGGCATTAAGTACCTCAGCCTTTCCTCATCCTTTGTCACGATGTTTCAATAAAGGATATTTAGGAACTTTATGAGTCTAGATTGAATTCTGAATCTCACTTGTCTAAACTATGCTATTCTATTTTTAGTTCAAGTGTGGCAATAGAGTCAACTCATAGGTCTCCTTTCTGTTCATGCCTATTAATGTCGAGACCTGTATTTTGTGATTCACCATTCAATGCCATAACAAATCACTTCAGTTTCAGTTGATACATTCTACGTATTGCCTCATCATGCCCAGCAATCCTGAGTGCAGATGCCATACTCCACCTGTTAACCTCTGGTCTGAAGCAGTGATTCCTTTGGCTCTAGAAGGTATTTGCTCTCTGACTCAGAAGCTGGGGATGTATGGGACCACCTCAGCTAAAGGATTGCCAAGGAATTCCCACCTTTTAATGCCTTAAATAGATGTCCATGACTTTGTCAAAGCTTTGGCCTCTTGCAGTTTTATGTAGGTGACTGAGCCCTGCTCTAACCACAGATGAGAACAAGTAGCCTCCGCATGTTATTAATAAACTATTTAAAGCTCTTGAACAAACATGCCTTTTCAGAGAGCATAAACTCATCTAACAGGGTGCTAAGAGCAGATCTCTTTCTGCAATTGGTACAGGTAAATCCTGTCCTATTCCTTGCCTTTCTAATCCTCTAGCAACATTCCAGCATTTTATTTACAACATTGAGAGGAAGATGTTAGACTAGGATGTAGCAGCATGTCTGGATAACACCCACATTTATTTTGGGAACCCAGAAACAACACAGTTGGCATGTTCAACTTGTCCTCAAATGCCTCCACCATAATAACCTGTTTGCCAAGCTGGAAAAATGCAAATGTGATCAGACGAATGTGGAATTTGTGGGCTATGAAATTGCCCTTGGGGATGAACTGAGAAAGGTTCTTCATGAGATGGCTGCTGTGGTTGGCTGGGCTTCCCTGGGGGATATACGGAGGACATTGCTTCTGTGCTTGAGTCCTTCTCTGTTTAGGACTGAGCACACATTTTGTGTAGATAATCTCAAAACTCAAACCCCTAAGGGACCAGACTTAATGGATTTTGTCATTCATGGTATCACTTGCTTTTCCACTGTTTTCCACATCTTCTTTGTGCTATAGAAGATCATGACTAAAACTGTGGGGTTTCTAGAGGAAAAATATAAATTGATATATCGTAGCAGATATGCTGTTGTCTAATATGATCTCCTTAATGAGGAGATACAGTCTCTCTCAACTTTGGCATTCTGGAGCACTGCATAAACGTGTCTGTGACAGCTAAATGGTCAGACTGTTCAGTATCTGGGATACTCTGGGACAAGCAAGGCACAGGTGGAAAATTAAGAATTATCTTTCCTTATGTTTTCTGTATTTCCACTCTTACTCCACTATTAGGTCTGTAGAATATTTCTTCCACTTCATATTTCATTTGAAAGCCTGTGTGGCTTCAGGAGGGATGAGTACACACATGTTACCAGTATCTTGTCTCAGCAGCACTTCATTGAAAAACCTTGCCATTTGCTATTTTCTAGAACATCACATCTCTCCTAAGTCCCCAGTTTCTTATGCATTCCTCTGCCAGGATTTTTCACCTGTACAGGAACCATCACATTGTGCAACTGGGAGCATGGGAAGATGAACCCTCTATTGTTTTTTTACTTTCTATTTTGGTAGCTTTGATATTCTGAACAGGAGAAGGTTGAGAACCCCTGAAGGAGGGGAAGTGCCACTCTGAATGTGGCTTTATAGGAGCTGCTCATGCTTCACATCAATTTACATCTAGTTTAAAGTCCTCTGAAAGGGTTATTGGGTTTATCTGATAGAGACAGAGGGTAAAAGTCTTCTATGTCTGAATTGCTGATTGATTGCATACAGTAGTACAACAAATAATTCTTATTATGACTCGTAATTCACCTATGGGGTTTCCCGTGAGGCTTGACAATAATTTATGTGGGTTGCTTGGCTTTCCTTTCTACCCCTGGTTAGGAAGAGGAAAAAAAATTTCCCATCTATATTATTGTTTTCATAGAGATATTTCTTGTATAGACCTACTATTAAAAACACGTTTTCAGTTTATAAAAACTGTCTGGTTTATATTGCTGTGACATGAAAAGCTATTACCTCTGTTCTGTGTATCCATCTTTCTCAATATGTGCTGTGCAGCAAGGGACCCTGCCCCAGCTACAGAAAACCTGTAAAACAAGGCATATGACTGTTTATCTACAAGCACTTCATGTCACAAAGAAATTCTCTGTCTGATTAGCACCCGAGTATTAACTCCTTCACTGCTCCTGGCATTAGAAACTGAACTGGCTGTAGCAATTAAGTAATTTTGTGTTTGTGGCATTTTGCACCTCAATAAAGGCATTGTTCTCCTCAGAATTCTCTTTCTTATTAATTTGCTTGATACACCTTAAGCGTTTCATTAACTCAAGCATCTTTGTTGCCTTTTGGTGAAGTGATAACAAAATTACAGGTGAAGTGGTAGCAAAATGACTCAGCTAAATGCGATTATTGTTTCTTCTGTACCTTTAATCAATAACATTTATCTCTGGAATATAATCATAAATGGACTCTATTAGAAACTAATTGGATGGGCAAGCTATTTTTAATGTCAATGGGTGATCTAAAAGGTGTCAAAGGGAGAATAATACCCACCGAACATGACATCAAAAGCCTGGGAATATACTTGTGTTCCTCTCTTTTAGTCTGTCATTTCCTTTAATTACATCACTGGTCATTCACGGTAGACTAGATAGATTGTGTCTTGTTGCCTTGCTGGAGGTACATTGGAGCTACAGTATTAAAGAAACCTCCAGGAGACATTTCCTCTGAGTCCTTACTTTCACTGGGAAAATGGACTGTGCTGTGTATTTATCTTCTGCTGCTGGACAGCTGTGCTAAATAGCCCATAGGAATATCCAGCCTACTTTCTGCCTTATTTGTTTATTTTCTTGTAAGGACAAAAGCAGAAGGAGTGTAACTGCTCTTTACACATTCTGTGCACTGGGAAGAAGAGGAAAGGGAGAGGTCTCTTCCTAATTCCTCTCTTTCATAAACAAAATTTCATGATGAGGCTTCAGGGGCAGCACCGGGCTCGCAGCAAATAATGTCTGGCTTAGGGTTCCGGGACACTTATTATGAATGTGCTCCGCAGCTCACTCTTCCACTATCGTTGCAGCTTCTTCTGGTTTTGAAGCTCATCTTGAGGGTGTGATTAGAGTTGGAAAATAAAAAAGTCCCACTCAATTCTGCTGAAGGCTTAAAGCAGTACGTTAGAGATTTGACATGTTTGTCTGAGAGTAAGATTTTGGTTAAAACCCAAGGATTCCTTAACTGAAGTTCACAGGATCCCAAGCATTTAATCGCTGATAGATCTGTTTTACTGTTTTGGTTTTGAGTTAAAGTGAAATAACCATTGTGAGGATTGCCTCTTTTGTTCAGGTGTTTCAACAGACTCTGAGAAGGTGTTAACTGCTGGAAGAGATCCTTATCTTGTGTTAGAATTCTCCATAAAATACAGCCCACGACATTTCCTAAGGCTTTTTTATGTTAATAAAACCTGCAAGTTTTCAAAGGGAAGGTGAAATGGAAAAGGCAATTACTCCTGAAATTCAACAACTACAGAGGGAGATCTGCGATCCCACCCCTGGCAGGTGCATGCTCTGTCCACATGAAATTACCAGCTGCAATCTTCAGAGGTCTGCTGAGTCAAAAGACTGTTTCTGAACCTAATTGCAAAAAATGCTCAAACTTGCCTGCAAAGTCATTACACCTACATATAATAAACAGCAAGATAATTACCCTTTCATAGTTTAAGCATCTTTCCCTCCTTGGTCTGAGACCATCCCATCAAATGCTTCCTGTTCCCATTAGCCAGCAAGAGGCACCGAGCATGACGAGGTAGTGCTGGGGAAGCGAGGGGAGTTTGCCATCTCCCTGGTTGTCTTGTTCCTGGTCACACAGTGAGCCAATGGCTCAAACCTGGAGTCGAATTCTAAAGGCCGAGTTGAATTCACTCGACCTTTACCTGCTTGCTGTAAACAGTACACAGTGGATAGATGTATCCAAATGAATGTAAAGGGAAACAAAGTCAGGCAGTTTATTGTTTCTGCTCATAAATGTCTGTATAGTACACAAACTTCATAACTGGAAGGTGTCCAGTGAAGATATTTTTACCATAAAGTGGCTATTAAGATAACAAAAGTATTACTGTTTTCTCCTGAAGTTTACCGGTAAATCACCACTTCCCTTTGTCCAGTGGGTCAGCTGCACTGCGGGTATGTGTAGATGACTTGAAAAGTCCACATAAGCATCGCTCCCACTATAGCTCCCCTCTCTCTGATCCTTTCATAGTCTGCTTTTCCACTATCATGTGCCCTATCCTGGTTACCCACCTGCTTCCTCTCTGCTGCTTGCCCCCTTCCTTGCCTGTGCTTTCTAATAGCTATTCCCTGAATGACCACATTCATGCCTCTGTCTCTGGCTCCCCATTGCCTCTGACATTATATTCTTTAAATCTTAGATAAAACTTGATTCCAGCCCTAATCATGCTATAAAACAAGTCCTCAGATAATTTGCTTTTTCACTAGAATACAGATTTTTTAGTGCTTGGTGAGTTCTCCAAAATACTGTGAATGCTTGCATAGTGTATATGTCTGCCAGAGATTTGTTGAAGGGGACATGAACATTTTCTCAATGGACACTCCACAAACCAATGGCAACAGATAATGAAGTCGTGCTTTAGTTTTGGCCTGACAAAGATAACCATGATCATCTCCCTTGCTTGTGACAGCAGTCAGAGCTGTGAAGAAGCACCCCATGGAGTGGTGCAGAGGGAAAATAGGACAGAGGAACCCTGTGATGCCTCCTGATTGCTGATGCATCCTTTTACAGCGTCACACCTCCATAGGTCAGGGCAAGCAGCCCCGTGGGAGGAGGCGCAGGCCATGTCCACAGGGCAATGAAGAGGTTAAAGTGGTTCTTCAAGCTCAGGGTGTGACCCATGAGGTGTCATATTAACACATCTGATACCTGTACATTAGTAGGAGCAGAACAAGTGAAAACCTGCTTTAGAGAAATTAAATTAAGCAGTCGAAGGAAACAGTCATTTTAATAAGGAGCTTCTATATAAAAAATTCCTGATACTTCATTATCTATTTATTCCTTTCAGTCACTCAATTTTATTTTATCCTTCATAATTAAAAAGGAGACAAAATCAAGTCTTTAAAAATGATCTGATGCCATGGTTTTGTGTAAACAATATTGGTGGAATGTAGGACTGGCTGTCTATGTTCCCAGTCTCTGATAATATTTTAGCTTCTCTTTATTCAACTCAAAATAATTTTACACTGTCTTAGAGATGCCTGTTAACAGTCATAGGGTGATAAAACAGTGGCTTTGCGAAGGTAACAAGCTTGTGAGCATATCTGTAAGTGTTTCAGAACTATATTAAGAGTAACACATTGAAATAACACAAAAGGCCACCATTTCATCAAAACCCTTACCATGGCGAGGGGTGTGTTACTGGACATATGGTCCCAGTGATGTGAGTGGTGCACGATAAAAGACCCAGAAGGTAAACAGAGCCTTCAGGAGAGAGGATCTCATTTTCTACTGCCTTTACTGTCCGTGGTCATTCCCGCTACCGCATGGGCAGTGTATACAGCTCAGGGCTTGGATGCTGACTGCATGTAACAATTTTCAGGGTAACAGTGCTTAGTGGACTTGGAAAGCAGGGAAAAATTAGCCCTAAAGCCTTTTTGAAGGTCCCGTATAGCTTCTGCTGGACCTGTCCTGTGCTTGTTAGAGCTGTAACTACAGGCTAGACGGTGAGCCTGAAGAGGCACGCAGGGAGAGACAGCAACAGGAGAGGATGCCCGAGGAGAGAGTTTGTGGAGTTTCAGCCTCTCTGAAATGGGGTAATTATGAAGTTACATCAGTTTGCCATAGCTGAGAGTCTGACCCAGATGACCAGAAATACAAATTAGCCATGAGGACCCAAACTTAACATCCTTATCTTCATGCATGAAGAAGCACAGGGCAATGGGTTGGATGCAAAAGTCCTCGAAGCTGGGGAGAATCCTGCTGTCTCTCTGCTGCCTCCTCAGCAGCACTGCAGCAAAGGCACGGGATACTCGGCCTTATGTTGCTCCAGCTGATCTGTTCAGGAACAAGATTGTTCTATTTTGCCAAGTTAATATTCATCAAATGTTAATGAAAATACATAACAAATAATTATGACAAATATACCATCTGATTAAGTTGAAAGAGGATGACAATCCATGTGAATTTTTAATCTAAAAAAATAAAGAACATTACATTAATAAGACTTAATTATATCATTAAATATTTAAATTTACTTTCCATAGTAGATTTTATTTTTATTTAACATATTTTGTTTTTAAATATTGCTAACATTTTTATGAGATTTGTTCATAAAACACATCAACAGATATGGTTTTGTGACGCAAGAGGAATTTTAACATCATGTATTCATTATATTGATCACAATTTCAATTTTATTTCTCTTAAAAAAAAGCTAATAGAACCCTTTTAAAGTTTATTATAATTCACAGTATCTCCATCTATAGATAAATATTTAATAGCATTACTAATGCATCGTGCACATAATATTTATTAATTAGAAAATATGAATTACTAGTTGTACATTTCAATAATTTGCATTTAAAATTAATGCTACATTTTTCCAGGAAACCATGATTGACTTGAGCTGACAGGCAACTAAAAGTTCATACTGCAAACTTAACTATCACCCCACAGCATCGTGACCAGCGAATGAAGAGGACTCTGAACAAGAAAGAATGCCACATGACAGACACTAACACATGCCCTACAATGCTTGTGCATAGTCTGGCCTCATAGAAAAAGGAGATACAAAGACAAAGTTTTATCACTCACTGATTTTCCTTGGTAAAGCCAAACAGCAGTTTTACTTGGTAGATTTGGCAATGTTGTCCTGCCATGTAGGATAAAACTCACCCAGGTATCTTTGTGTATTGAGCAACCTGAGGGAACAGACACGGATCAGATTTCCTGGGCAGGAGAGGTGGCTGGGGATGGAAGGGCTGGGGGGCAGAGGCTGAACCAGGGGACAAGAAGGGGAGCAGAGCTAGGTGATGAAGAGTAGTTTTGCTGGTGCTCCAAGAAGCCAATGGTAAGGATTCAAATTGGGTTTCTCTCATCTTGTCACTCTCTGTGAAACTATGCAACGTATCATGAGACTTGTTCCTCCAGGATACCTGTTTAATATGTAAGCAAAGTATTTAGGTCAGGTGTTAGTCTGTGACTTTACCTTCGCTTCAGAAGCATAGTATCTGCCAAAACTCCCTTTTCTGTGAAACTGAACATTTTTTTTGAAACTAAACTACTGGTTTTCTTTTTGTGTATTTATTCCTTTTAACTGAACTTTCCAGAAAATCAGCAACTTCCTGATTTGTTAATTTGGGTTCGGGGGGGAAAAAAATCTACTTTTTCTAAAAGGAGAAATTTATGGTACTAAGAACAACTTCTCAGTAGGATTATTAAATACAAATAACCTTCCTGGAACTGTTTGGCAGGCAGGCAGACATGACAGACCAACCAAAAAGTAAATGAAGAGGTTAGAAGTGATACCAATGCTTCACAGTATAGCCTGTCTTTCACCAAAAGATTTAAAAATGCTTTATAAAGTTTGCATTCTTAGAGTACTTGCAGCCATCACCTATCAAACACTGCACTGTATTTTTTGATAAAGCCATTAACAGACCCATGCATCTATAAATTTTTATTTTTCTTTGCTTTTGCCATGTGTTCATGGAATATTATTGAATACAGCCTGCCACAAATAGCTGTACAACTACATCAAGCTATTTGCAGTTACCACAGCTATACCACAGTATATTTAGAAGTATGTGTGCAGATTGCTCTGTGTATGTGTCTGTGTATGCATACACAGGCATACAGATACGCCGCAGCACTATAATCTGTGTGTGTGTATGGGTGCTGAGCATTTGCAGTTATATACACTCATGTACGTGAAAAGTTACTGATAAAGGTTGGTGGTAAGAGTCCTGTGTATGATGGTCAACATACCAGTCCCTCCCATAATTTCATAATTACAGTAATAAAAGAAAGAAAGGCTTACACAGCCAGGAAACAAAAGAGAAAAACCTCAGGTTGGTTACCACTTCACTTTTGTAGTGACTATATGTTCACACATGCAAGCACACACATGCAGTTTCTGATAAAATGAGTTGTTTCTCAAAAGACAGAGAGAGAAAAAAAGAGAGGCTTGACGAAACCCTCAAGTTGTTCTTGAAATTACACCTATACCTGTTGTCATTTTCAGGAAATCTACTTTGTTTAGTTGATAAACTTGTTTTGACTTTTCAGTGGAAACTGTTTGCTGGCACTGCTTCCTTAACTGTAGGCCAAATTCTGACCTCGGTTTCATGTAACTCCCACTGCAGTCAATATAGGTTGGCTGTATAAGGCAGGATAGAGCCTTTCTGTTTACAATTATAAGAGCACTGAAAGGTATTTTGTTGTTATTACTGCTTGCATTGCTAGAACTGCATCTCAAGATGTCTATTTTAGGCAGTGTTCAGACCACAGATACGGTTAGCTTGAAATTCTCAGAAATATTGAAGTGCATACTCAGAAAAACCGAAGAGGAGGAATCAACGAAAGGGATTTCATTTTAGCTGAATACACTGTGTGACATCTTGATTTTATACTGATGCGCCGAAGTATTGACATGTAATGATTTTGGTGTAAATCACATGCTTTCACGTGCAGAAATGTTATGGAGCATTTTATATGAAGTAATAATATTAAGTAATTCTATCGAACTAATTACCAGTTAATCTGACTTTTAATGAAATAAGTAACACTAAATGTGACGTGAGGGCAGCTTTTATGGACTTAAACTTTAATCAATTGTATGGAGTCAAAGGTGTCATTTTGCTGATGGTAGTGAACAGAGGATGATGGCATTTGCTAAAGAGTTTCTTGTCTTCATTATTCTAAGCTGAATGATAGCTTCTAGGCAAACTGGAAAAGCTGTCTGTGTTCTTAATGATAAGAAGAAGCTATGAGATTGACAAAAAATATATGCATGGTATTTTTTATTGCAGCTACTTGCTATTACTAAGTGTATTCCTATTTGACAGGGTCCTGATTTGAAGACCTACAAACAGGTGCTGCAGTTTGGTTTTACATTAACCAGGGATTGAGACCCATATTTGATGCTGAATTCATTGCCTGTTCCCAGTGTCTACTTTTGCTCTCAGTCTGATTTGAGTCAGGAGAGAGGCAGAAGTTCCCCAGGCATTTCAGGAACAGATTTAGGGCTAGTTTGCCTTGAAGGCAATATGGAGGCAACTGTCTCAAGCTGCCTAGCTCTGCAAATACAAACCCAAAGACAGTATGGATCTATGATTCTTATTAGGTCTTCTCTTTGATTTTGCTCCAGAAGTAAAGAGTTGCCTCAAGGGCCAGCTAATCCACACAGGACTTTCCTTCTGCCCTTTATTCTTGACAATAGTGGGCATTTTGTGCAGCATGTTATTTGTAGTACATGGTTCCAATGCCCCATCTTTGCCTCTTGTCAGTCAGAGATTCCCTCATCTATGTTTATGTACCTTGAGTGTAAAATCAGAATGGCATGACTTACATTTGTAAGAAAATGCTCATAGTATGGTATAGAAACATAAACACACCACATGTAAGAGTAAGTACTTGTGCCTGAGCCAGTCATGCTATTCCCCTATTATGTTTCATATTCAAAACTTGGTAGAATTCATCCCAGTTATTCACATTAGGTCCAACATTGCTGTATAATGAGTGATGAAGTGGGTGAATAAAATTGGAATGAAGATTTCAACAAGAAAAAGGGAATAGATTTTCTATTTTTCTTGTGAAAAGAGGTTAATTTTCAGTTACTTATGTTTATGTTGTAGATCACTGGCACAGCAGTGCGGACAACCTTGTATGAAAACTGTCTGCACAAGCCCAGCCCAAGTGACTGCTAAAAGTTATTAATTCTTTCAGAAATTTTTAGAAAGAAAATGAATAACTTGCTCAGACATATCCTTTCTGATGTTTTTGGAACATTCTGTACCGCAGATGTGGCCAGGAAAAAACTATGAGTTATATCATTTAGGACTATTCCCAAATCAGGTTGGATTGGACTCTAAATTACATTAATTCCTTCAGCAAGAATTCTAAGGCTTGGTCAGACCAGAAGGACATGTATTAGTAATAGTGATAAGCCCCTTTCTGCAGCCAGGTTGTAAATCTGGGTCCAATGTTACAAGGCCAATAATACTGTTGTGAATGAAGTTATTGTGCTGAATTTGGTCATGTAGCATGCCATTCTTGTGCTGTGCCATTCTTCCAGTAGACTCCAGCAGCTGCCAGGCAAGAGGAGGTCATGTCTGTAGAGAGTGAGATGCCAACCCTCCCTGACAGTGGTTTAGAGATTGTGGTAAAAGAGAAGGAAAAAATACGAACTGACCACATGGGTTAATGGCTACTATTTTAGTCTCTTGGGGCCATTGCCAGCTGCCATTAAGTCAAAGTAGCCCTCAGGCTCTACTTGGTTTCATAATGAATAATTTAGGTTTTCCTGGTGCAGAGCCAGGTTGCGTTGGTTTTGTATGATAGATTCTACAGATCTCCACTGTTAGCAGAGAAGTGTGGATATACAGTGGCACATCCTGGTGCAATGGGTCAACCTACGCTGTCCTCCAACAGCAACAGCAATAATCTTTATGAACCAGAGACTGTGCACATCCTTAAAGATGCCTTCTTTCTGGTATGGATACTCTGCAGTTTTGTGGAACCACTTACTTATTGTAAGTCAAAATCTTCTTTGGTATCCATGTATTTTAAGGAGTTAACTATGGGTCTGGATATTTTCTACCCACTGAAAAAGTAGTTCATATCTGAATAAATAACTGAAAATGGCTTCTCACTGTTCAGGAAGTACAATCAATTTGAAATTAGGATTATGGAAACATCTGTGAAAATTCAAGTGTCATCTCAATTTGGGCTCATTCAGATCCTGTATTTTTTCTAGTTCCCAAGCAGTGCATTTAAAATCTAATCCTAATTAACACACATAGTTTAATTATAGCCAACAAAATATTCTCCTAAAATTGTGTGTGCTGGTTGGGGGGTCGGGTAGGGAGGGAGGAGGCGAGGGGGAAACTAAACAAATGTTCACTGATTGTAAAAATCCTTGTTTCGTTAATAATGTAAATCTTTAAAGACTTTAAACATACACTGAAGTTTGCCTCTCATGAATCAAAGTGGCATAAAAAGCACGTAGCAGGCACAGCACTCCTACTCCCTCTTTCTCCTTGCTCATTTCTTGGCAATTTGAAACTAACAAAGAAACTCTGCATTGGAATTTAAAACTTTCCTTTTTGACTGGATTTCCCCATAACTTATCACATAAAATATACAGTGCTGCTATGGGTAGAAACAAATCATGGATGTTATGGACATATGGGAAGATTCTGAAAATTGAGTGAAGCACCAGAAAAGCCGAGGTGGTTTGCTGCTATGAACTTCGTTGTATGTCAGCAGAACCCTGGTACTACAGAATGGTTTGGAAGTCCTATGAGATTTTCAATACTTTTGACTTTTGCTTTAGCATAAGAGTTCTTGAGAAAACCATCATTTTAGGCTGTTTCAGAATGCTTCTGGTTAGGGATACTGTAAGCACTTATGGGCACCACTCGGTATCTCAGGACCCCTTTGCTCACTGAATCTGGATTGGGGAAGATCTGATTCCTGCTCTACAACTCTAGCACTTCAGCCTGGAATGAGACCTCTTGCCTGTGCCCTTCAGTGTTCCTGAAGTCTCAATTCCAGCTACTCTAGTTCCCCAGAGCAGCATTTCATGCCCGTCAGCACCACCATGATGCTTTCACAGTCCCTCAAAGTTCTGTTCAGGGTACAGGTAATATTTCTTTTTGCAGGGATTTTTGGGAAGAAGTTTTTGGAATTACGTAGCAGGGAATCAAGAAACATAGGCCTGATACTTTGTTGAAACCAAAACTGTACCTGGTTCTTAACTTCCT
>NW_009913240.1:21710-50138 GCF_000696875.1 Nestor notabilis
CTGCTTTGGTCTGATTTTGTTTGAGGCTCTGTTAATGTTTCAGGTCATGCAGAGTTCTCCATGTCGGATGAATCCTATAAGAATCTCCATATTTTGATGACAAATGTCCTTAAACTTTGATCAGAGAGCATCGCTTCTTATGCATTCTAGTCTCTTGCTGTTCTGTTGTTTGCACAGACCTTTCTACTGCATATTCCGAATGAAAAGCTTTTCTTTCACAAGGTTGTTCTAGCAGTCTTGTAATAATAAAAGTTGATGGGTCTAGATTTCTTCTTACTCATGTCTTTCCAAGAGGTGTCAAGATCAGCATTTTTCCTGTCCTCACAGTAAACTAAAATACAATTGAACAGCCTTGGTTTGACAAGGTCAGATATGTTTTCAATTCATAAAATTAAAAGGAGATTAAAATAAAAAATGGACTTGGTAACATCTCTTGAATACATCCCATTCTATCAATCAGGACAATGGAAGCAAAGAGTAGCCAAAATTTTCCTTCTTTTTGGATCTTTTTGGATCAGATTTCTATCTGCTTTCAGCAAAAAAAGGTTAATTTGGGGGCAGCTCTGGCTGATCTGAATTTTTAATTTTTTTTCCCTTCAGAGTGATTTAGAAGATTAGGAAACTTAATTTCTCTGACTTAAAACTCAGCTTTATATCCCATCATTAAGACTAAGAACATAACGTGGCCCAAATTTGGACCAGAAAGTTAAATTAAAATAGGAAAGTGTTATTGCAGAAATGGACCTTTTCCTCATAGTTTCCCATATGTGCCTTTACACTGTATCCACTGACTTGATTGAAAGTAAGTTTTCCTACTGTGCTGTGAGCTCTGCAGAGGCAGAGGCCACCATACAAGACTGAGCTGAGATCTCTCTCACCTCACGTCCCACATCCCATTGTCAGAGGGGTTCTAGCAGCAGACACCTCACTGCCAGTGCTGATGGAGGAGATAGCAAGAACAGTTTGATGTTCAGATCCCAAATGGCTTTTAAAATAGGCAGTGGCTAAAATCACCTTTTGATTTCTGAGCTGAGCAAATGTGTTCCATAAGTCACTGGGGCAGAACAAATACAGAGATTCACTTTTCAGATATAGGCTTCAACTTTAAAGAATTTTTTGACTATGTTTATATGGATAGCTCTGTCTTAATTTTGGGTTCAAGCACCATAAGTTTTTATCCTAAGTGCATAGTTTATCATGCATCCAAAGGGTAGGTAATACAGTAGTGGTGGTAGTTTGCTTTCCTTCTCCTTCTGTCCCTGCAGTGAATTGTAACAAACTCATCTGGCAGTTTGTTAACAAGAAGACAACTTGGACTGGAACTTGCAGTACTATCTTCTGAATTTCCCTCTGTTATTGAAAAAGCATTTTCAGTCATCATTTTTGTAGGTGCTGTGTTGGTGGTACCTGGAAGGGCTCAGTCATTGCTTTTGATAACAAATACCAGCAACTATGCCAGACATTATTGCATGGAGAAGGAATAAAACTTCTTGTAAATTACAGTATTTATGCCTCATTCCCTCTGCATTTTGGGGGTGGACTGGTACTGGAGGTGACCTAAAGTGCTTAGCAAGTGTTGAGAGAGATCAGTCATCTGCTGTTTTGTCTGAATTAGTCCTAGGTGGAAACCAGTCCCATGACCTCTAGAAGATCAATGCTACAACACATCTATGCTGAGTAACGTATGGGGGCAAATGATGCTTGTAATTCTGAAATGTCTAACCTTAAAAATGTCTGTCAGCTCAGAGGATAGCAGCCAGTTTGTTTTGCAGGACAGGTGAAAGTACATGATTTCTGTCTTCTGGCCTCTTTTTGCAGAAATGTCAAAAACTTCAGGAGTTTGATCTTCATTTTTAAAGCTTTACGCATGGGATCTAACCAACTTACTGGATGGGACCACTCCATCCTTCCTAATCAGAGCTGGTCTGCAGAAGAAAGACAGATATCCTGAGAATTGAGACAAGGCTCTCATTTTCAGGCTTCATGGTGCTAGTTTCAGGAAAGGAACACAGATACAAAGGTAAGGCTTACTTAATTGCCCATAGCAAGGGGATGTGACTAAAGCACCTGGGACTACGAACATACCCTTAGCCTTGCTACTCTATGATCAGGATAATTAAGGGGCCTGCATAGCAACTATGACTTTCTCAAAGCTGTCTTAAGAACAGTGTTTTCTCCACTACACACATACCATAATAAGGTGATTCCCTGTGGTGCTTCATGAACTTGTTGGGTCCTAAACTGACCCTTAGCATTTTGCCCTTGATATTTTTGAGCTTTTCTCAGCTAGTAACTATTCAGGGAAAGAATAAAGTTGTAATTATTCTTAGGTCTCAACTGTAAATGCAATATTATATCCTCCCCTCCCCAAGAATGACATGGGATAAAAATTGAGCTTGAAATCTGTTCTGTAGCAAAATTGTGGAAAACCAACAAAAAATAATGAAATAAATTGCACAGCGACACACATGAGCAGTTAAAATCATGTAAGACTTATGTATTCAGAACTGCAAATGCTTTTTAAACATACTAAAACATAAGTGGGTTAAATTTATCACCTTCCATTTTAATTTAAAAGATGTAGGAGAACATGTAGCTGAGGATTTTCTAAAAGAAGTAGTGATTTGAGCATGTTGGGGGTGGTGGTGGAATTGCTTGTAGTTTTATTCATTTAGGCATATCTTATCACTCCTCCTTTTCTTCCTTCTTGGAGGGCAATGAGAGAACCCAGATGCCAAGCTGTGGAACATGTTCTTCTGACACTAGCATCTGGCTCCTTGGCAGAATCCTCCAACTGTCATGCTGACAGCTTTCCTGTTGTGTCCTCGTATATTTTTATATAAGAAAATTGCAGATGGGTTCTCTTCTCAAACTAATACGCTATTCTGTTGACCCTTATCATGCAGAAATGTGTTGGTTTTATCTGTTTGTGAATGAGACCTTGGCCAAATATACTTCAAAAAGGATACTTCTCTGTTCATCTCTGAATTTGTCTGCAAGCTGTCTGGGAAGATGCCAGAATCTTATTACACACCCTTTTTGTGCCTTTAAGCAGTAAGTCCTTCATTCTCTGCTGTACAAATAGATTGCACTTTTTGCAGCAAGCACACTTGTAAAATACAAGCATATTTATTTAATAGTTTCAGTTAAAAAAAAATAAAAAAAATCTCTCTTGAAACAGGGAGAAATGTGGTTTGGTTTGCTTTTTTTTTTTTTTTTAACTGGAGATTTTTGTTTATTTATTTTTAATTTGACATTACCTAGTATGCTACTGTCTTGAAGGATTTTTTTTCCCCCAGAGTTTTGCCAGAGTTCTCCAAACCAGAAAGCTTTATAATGTTACAGAAGCAGCACAGTGACTTCACTAAAAAAATAATAATAATTAGAAAAACAAAATAATCCACAAAGATTTCAATAAAATATCCTCAAAAACCTCCTTGTATTTTCTACATGGAATTTTCATAGTCCTACATCACATTTAGACACATGCTTAATTTATGTGGATCATCACAAGCAGTTCCAGTGACTTCCCAGCAAAGCACAATCGTGCTTCAATGTAAGGTTGTACTCAGAGAGAGACTGATGGGTTCTTGACTTCAGGCTTGATAAAGCCCATATCATCAAGATGGCAATAGAGAATACTGAAAGTTCCCATGTTACTTCCTCTTACTCTCCGCCCCTATACAGGCCTCTTCCTATGGATGTTCTGTATTTGTCTCTTTTAAAAAAAATCCAAACACACACTTTCCCCAGAAAATCTCAGGTCTCCTTTAAATACCTAACTTTGCCAGCATGAATAAGATCAAGCACAGGTAAATAACTATCACAAACACACAAACCGAAATTATCTGGGGCCCTGCTCAATGGAGACTCCAGCTCTATGGGTGCTGTCCATAGAGGCTCTTCAGGGCTCTTAAAAGTTGGCACCCGTTGAGAATATTTAGCCATGATTCATAAGCCCACTCAGACTCTGACCTTCCACCCTACCTCTACCCTCCCCTCAGCTGAAATAGCAGAAACCTGATCCAAATGATTCCCTGATGGTGATATGAAAGATTGCCAGCTCTGATGAAGCCAGGTGGATTTCACTGAGCATGCTCTCTGTGTCCACACCAGGGGAATATCCTTGGAGTTTGAGTGCTGTAAGCTTCTCCTAATTTATTCTCCTAGCAACAGATATTAAGACTTGATTGACAGTGGTTTCTTGTTTGATGCTTTTGCAATAAATAAAGCCACAATGAGTAATTTCATTGTTCTCCCACCTTGGTTGTTCACATTGTGTAGCTATTCCAAAAAAAATACAAAAAAAAAAACCCAAAAAAACCCAACCAAAACCCAACCTTGAGTCAGCATTAAAGGAAGAAGAGGTAAGTTTCTACAGGTTTCTCATTTCTACTATCACAAAAAAGAATCTTTATAAATTTCCAGCAAATGCAAGTACACAGAAGCAAAACAGGTATGGGCACGACTATTATGTTAACTGATACATAGTTCCGTATCATTTTCTCATCTCAAATTTGTCATAAATGAAATAAATGACATTAGAACTATTCAGGAAAGATCATAAATATCAAGAATTAATTTCTGCATTAAATATTAACTTCGATGGGGCTGGGATTTCACTCCTGTTTCCAGCCATATAGTGCAAGTTATTTCCTGCTGTTTTCTTGTTTCTGTTTCAAACATTCTGATTCACCATTGGGTTAATCATCTACTAAATACTGTCTCCAGGTGGTTTGGGTTTGCTGTTGTTATCTCCATGGCCCCAAGGGACTATACCTGCCAAAGAACTGAGGGGAGCCCAAGCACTGATATTATGCTAGCAGTAGAGACAGAAACAAGATACATCAGCAACAGTATCAGCATGCTTTCATATATACCACGTTCTGATTTGAACATACGTGCTTTTTGAAGCATTTAGCATTCACCCTGAAGTCTCAAGTCATTCCAGATTGCGTAAGCAGGTAAAAATGATATTTGTTAAAGAGGCACAGAGAACCAAGAGAAATATGTACTGTAAACTAATGGGTGGAGTACTATTAAGAGAAACTTAGTAGGTTAAGGTTTATATTTCATACTTAGGTGATTACTGTTGTGCCCATTGCATGCCTTTATCCCATGTTCACATCAATTTGAATGAGAATTATCACATGTATCATGCTTTTAGATATGGGGTTTGTTTCTTACTTCAACCATGGATCCCGTAGGCAAACAACTTACCTTATCATCTTTCTGTAAACCAGTGATAGTGCTTTCGTTTGTTACAGAGAAATTCAAAAAGTAGATTTATCAGTGGTTGTGAGATACCTGACTACTGCAATAATAAAGGCCATATCAAAGCTTGCGATTTTAGAAAGGCAAGTTAGGGATACATAGGGATGTTAGTTAATAGGATGAGGAGCTGAATTTTCAATAGATTGAAAATTCATACACTGAGGATCATTATCAGACATGGAATTATTTTAAGTCAAAGAGGCAATAATGTTATTAAAGATAAGTGGAAAACCTAGAGGGAAAAGTGTAGAATTCTTGGGATGAACAAAGAACTTACTGTTTGTAAACTCTTTAAGATGTTTGTTCATCTTCAAGATATCAGCATCTATCGAAAACAAATTAAATTGCTCTCAAGTTTTTCTGGATTAATGAAGAGATTAAATGCCTGAAGTTTGTAATCATACAAACAAAAACTGGGAGGAACTGGTTCTTCTGTACACTGATGGTGGGGTGTCAAGAAAACAGGTAAGGCTAACCAAGGACTGGATCAAGTACTGAATAAATATCATCTTTCAGTAAAGGTGGTGATTTGGGAGGATAATGTCAGATTGCTTATCCATTCCTATCCCCCACAACTGTTCTTTCTTTCCAAACTCAGTCACAGGTTCAAGCTGTTGCCCTGCCTAGGTACTTGTCATTTGATGGTTCCTCTAAGGCCATGCAGATCAGAAGGTGTTCCATCATTTGAATTTTTTTTCATGTTTGTAAGTCTATTGTAATAGACCCAATTCTGGAGATTGAATTTTTTCTTGCCTTCTTAAGTGGTGGTTCTAAGGTTTTCAAATTTCCCGATCTCTTTCTGCAAGAGCAGCATGAAGTGTAGTGACACGAAATTTTTTCATTACTCTATTAAATATTACAAACTCAATGTTACATTCGAAAAGCTTTCTGAACTTGAAGAGCTGCTGGAGCTGCATAGTTGTTTTGAACAATTTCAATCTACAACAACAAAAGGCATCTAAAGAAAATGAGGATAAAGCAAGAGAAATTATACCCAAGCAAAAGCAAAAATTAAGGTTCTATACTTCAGAATGAGAGAATTGGACAACATCTAGTTTTTGTACTGAGCAAAATCCTAGTATCAGGAATTTTTTTTAATGTGTATTTACAAGTCGTATGCAAAGACAGCCAATATAGTATCTATACCTAAAAATGAAGCAAAAAAGTGATCCAGGAAACTACAGAACTTCAAACAGAATTTCAGCAGTATGCAGGTTTATAACAGATTTTAAAGGAAAGAACATGAAGAGAAATTAAATACAGGTTGATTACAACACTGGTTTCACAATGGTAGATCATCTTAGATAAACCAGTATTTTTATAAAATTAGGTAATAGATTTCTTAGACAATGACAATGGATTAAACTTTATTCTTGCAGTTAGTAATTATTCTTTACAAGAGAACTGTCAGAAGAACAAGGAACTGCCAAAAGGAGAGACTGTCACAAATGTTTTCATGGTTGGTCTCAGGAACAATCCCCATTTAACATATTGGTCAGTGATATAGGAGATATAGGAGTAGAGAAGTTCATGTGTATTTGGGAGTTGCACAGAAAACATAAAATGGGGAAGCATCACCTTAACAAAGGACTGGATCATCCTTTGTTAAAAAGAAAACCAGATGATTTTGTTAATGCAAGTGATGAGATGAAATTTAATAGCACAGATTGCAAAAGCAGGGATTTAAGGACCAGTAACTAGATTTTTTTTCTTGAATGTAATATGTATTTATCAGTTGAAGATAGTGGAAATATGGACATAATAGTTTTCCTGCACAATGATTATCAGTTGTCATGTAGAGCAACTTTTAAAGTCTATGGTAATTGTAAAATCTAGTATAATTGTAAGATGCACTATCCATGTTTTTTTCATTGATAAAAGCAGTGGCAAAGTCTCATTTAGTTTATATAAAGTTCTGGTTACTTGTGTTCATGAAAGATAACCTTAAAACAGAAGCAGAGAAAGACTACTGGTATGCTTATAGGAATGGAAAATTAATCTCATAAAAGAGATTAAATTAGACGGTTTGTTAAGCCTAGACAAACAAAGGTTGAGAGGGGACAGGAAGATTCTTCAGAAATATATTCAGGAGTAAGTGTTCAAGACAAAGAACAGCTATTTAACTGAAACAGTAATTGTGGCATAAGAGCAATGGTTCTAAAATTACGAATAAATATAGAGTGGATTTTAGCAGAAGGTTTCTCTCTACTTTTGGAGTTATTTTTTTCCACATAATAGCAATGGAAAGAGCTGAAATTGCTTGAATATGATAATTTATAGAAGAGTTTGTGTGATTAAAACTGGTGAATTTCTGGAACAGGGAAACTGCAATACAAGTGTTTAGATATCTAGCATGGCGGTGTAACTGAAGGAGGACAACATAAGACTGAAATGCAGTTTGTGTGCAACCTTCTCATACTGCAGACATACTGTATTTCATAGGTTTCTACTTGTTCTCAAAGGGACCAGCAAGGAACTTGCTTTCTCCATTCTTAGGCACAGTTTGTCCACTCTCCCTTCCTCCCAGTACAGTCAGGTTGGCAGGAATATGTAGTCTTTCTTTTGCCTTCCTCTGAAGGTTGGGGTATGATTTGCTTTCTAGGATCACCAGGGTGATTTATTACACCTTAGCAATCTGCTATTGGAGAGATCTTCTCCTGTCCTCCTCTTGCAGGACTTCACACTTCCATAAACTCATGTTTGGTTACAAGTTTGTTAGAGTGTGCAAGGAAGCTTTTGGTGGCTTACAGAGCTTGGTGACGTGTGGCACAGATTATGTTGTGTCTGGTAGTACTGGGATTCTACAAACTGGTGCTGCTTCAGGTTTCATGTGCCTGCAAATGTCTTAGCACTGTGATGAGGCAGTTGGGCTAGTACCTGCTGTGTTGAAGTTTTCTTCAGAAACTTATATCAACTTATTAACACTATGCAGTTGTTTCTCTGGGGAAATTCAAAACAACTACAGTAATAAAAGACATGTCCTTCTGGAAAGAAAAGAAAAAGAGGCTTTCCAAAGTGTTTGTTAAATTATTTTAAATTACAATAAACTTTTTTCTTCCCTTCTAATTTGTACAATGTCTTCGGCTCTTTAGCTCTTCTTCTTTTTTATTTTTTGTTTTTTCCCCTTCTTTTGGTAGTGAAAACCAAAACTAAACTGATTGGGTTTTCACACATATTGGAAAAACCACTAAAGATATATGAATATTTTTCATGGTATTTTTTTTGTCTCTGATTTCCAACATAATTTTTACCCGAAGACAGTTAGACTTTCACAACTCAGAACTGTCCATTCTCAGAGTGAATCATTTGTAAATTAGTGGTTTTACAAAGGATCTGAGAAAAGTCTAAGTTTCAAACTGAATTTTGGCTTCTCACAGACTCAAAAGGAGATTGATGAACTATGAGAAACAAATCTGCCACAGAGATTCACTCATCTGCATGTAGACTGAAACCAGTAGATTTATATGTATCAATGGTATAAACTCATTATGATCTGCCTGGTCATATTTAGCAGAAATGCTTGAAGTCTCTTATGCAAGTTGTAAAATGACATAACGTTCACAAATATGGAGATTTTTAGATAGACAGAAGGTCCATCCAGTTGCAACAATGTGGAATGAATTGTTTGTGCCTATAAGAATATGTTGAAGATGTAAGTCATTTCTGGTCCCTTGCCACTGTCACCCTCTGTGCTAAATGCCATATCTGTGTCTTACAAGTGCCTTGCCTGAAAAAGCCGATCGGATACTTGCAGCTCTTACTGGTTTCACTAGTTCTCTCTTGAGTGTTCCAGTATAGATGTCTTCAAGTCTTGAACAACTTGAGTATTTTACTGAAGATTTTTTCTTAATTGTTGGGAGGGGTTTTTTGTATATAAAACACATGAGATGCAGATAAAATACTTTTAAAACCCTAGAAACCCCATTTATATGACAAATTAACCTATATCAAGGATGATAGCACTGTGTTTTGCATATATATACGTGTGTATATCCAGCTGTGAGCATGACTAGAGATAGGAAACAAATCATAAATCTTGTAAATAAGAAACCAGTAACAAGAAGTCAAATTTTCGTGCAAGAAGAGGCTAATGAAAGCAGCTGGGTTTGGAAGCAAAAGTATTTTTTTTCTCAGAAAAAACTTCTAAGATACGCTATATTTGACCACCTTAGATCAATAATCCGTTACTCTCCAAAACTTTACAAGTTTCTTAGCCCAAGGACATATTCTAGTAATATATTACTGGGATAAGTCCCTTCCCAACAGCTGTCCTGGCCGTGTCCCCTCTCAACTTCTTGCACACTACAGCCTACTCCCTGGTGGGGTGGTGTGAGAGGCAAAAAAGGCCTTGGCTCTGTGTAAGTGCTGGTCAGCAGTAACTAAAATATCTCTTAACAGCACTGTTTCCAGCACAAATCCAAACTACAGCCCTGTACTAGGTACCATGAAGAAAATTAACTCTATCCTGGTCAAAACCAGCACATTCTCCACCCCTTATTCCATATCATTTATGTAATGCTAAGGTCCCACACTATCCAATACAATATCTTTACCACCACCCCCTCCCTTCCCATTCTTTGGTATAGTAAAAAGATATCATTCCCCTAAGTCTATAGGACATTGTAAAATGTCCAGAAATGTTCACAAAATATCCACTGAGTTAATTTAGTTCATGACTTTGGGCTTCATCTGTTATGTTGGTCACTCAGTACAGGAGAGGTGGTGTGTTATGTGGAGTTATTGGGCATTGAAGCCAGCTCAGGTTGGGTCACTGCTGCGCTTGCACTGCTTCTTGTAAGGTTTGTCCTCCATTGGTTCAGGTGGTTCCTGCTATAGTACTTCCTATAACATGCAACTCAAATAATGGGTTACAGTGATCTAAAGATGTTTCCATTACAATATTCCCTCCACCCTAGGTCCCTCTGGGCCAGGTTGTAGGGTTGGAAGGAATTCCTTCCTTTGCCCCTGCTCTGGCCTGAACTTATATACAGACTGCAGTCCCTTAGGGGAGTATCTGCTCCAATATGGCCTTATCCCTGGATACAGTCCCTCCAGGGGTGTACCTGCTCTATTGTGGCCTTATCTTGGCCACCCGTTTTGAGGTGCTCCAGCATGACCTCATGCACAGCCACACATGCTTTGAGGTGTACCTTTTCCTTGGGCCACAGTCCCTTCAGTGGTGTACCTGCACAGACATAACCACAGCCACAGATGCTTTGAGATATATCTGCTCTGGTGTGAGTTTATCCACAGCCACAGATGCTTTGGGGTGTCCTGCTCCCGCATGAACTCATCCACAGGTAACAGTCCCTTCAACTCAAGTTCACACTGGAGTTCCAGCCTGTCCAGTACAGCACAGAAACAGCAGTGATGCCCAGGCCATCTGCCAGCCTGGCACATCACAGTTGCTGTTATCACAATGTTCCCAGGCACAGCAAAGTAAGATGATAAGCAATATAGCACTACAGCAAGAAACAAAAGCAAAAAGCAGCCACTAACAAGCACTAGACTAATATACATAAAAGCAAGCAAGCCCCATGGCAAGCACAGGAGCCTGACAATTAATAGCTAAACAGCCATAACAGCTATAAATTCGATCTAGCACAATATATTGTTATATATTTTAAGTATTAGTTTTGAATAATAAAGTAGTGGTTGGATTAAAGAACTCCACTCTGCTGGGTTTTGAATTAGGGCAGATTGCAGGAGCTTGTTTGTGGATGCAATTGAGAATAACTTCAAAAGTGACACAGGCTGAGAGCCTTAAAACTTAAAGCTCAGGTTCTTCATAACCCTGAAAGTGTCTGAGTTTACTAGGCACCTAACTTTGACCTATTGAGCATATAATTGCACCTAAACTTTATGCCAGGATTAAGCGTGTAAATGTGCCTTACTTAGATCTTCATCTTCAAAGGGTCAGAAAACCAAACCAGATAGAATTACCTGGGGTTTGACCGATGCAGCCCAAATTCTTCTTTCTGTCAGCATTTGCTTCAGCATCTCTGTGCTTAGCTTGTTGGCTTCCATGAATCTTATTCATATGTGCCAAATTCTCTCTATGCAAGAAGACAGGCCATGCTGCTTAACTTTATAACAGTGGCCAAAAGTTGGGAATTGGAATATTTACAACATTTGGCATTTGTCAGATCACTTTGAAGATCTAGCCCAAGTTCTATATGAATTTGTCTGACAATATTCCGTTTTATTACAGGTTGACGGGGCTAAAAAATCAGTGTACACACTCTCCTGGGTACAATTACTGCTAGGTATTGGTGGGTTTCATGAGGTCACAGACCAACAATTTTAGGCCAGCCCTTTTTTCAGGAGAGAAAATGAATGGGTTTTTTTAATAGTTGCAGGACACTATACTGACCTCAATGAAGGTGTTAATCAGCAATGTGATGGATACTTAATATTGAACCTAATTAATTGTTTGTTAGCACAGATAAGTAATGAAGAATGAGAGCAGCTTTCCACTCCAAGACATTCTCAGGAACAAGAGCTGAGCAGCTACAGCAACATACAGCCAGCTAGCCACCACACAGCACCATCTAGGCAGTTCCTAAGGTAACTCACATTGTGTCACTGTGTGTTTATGTAGAACAAACATTTTTTCCCTTGACATATTTGTGTAGATGTTTTTTAAACCTCAGGCTGCCTCCTGCTTTCATTTAGCCCATTTACCCGCAAGTCTCTGTTTCTCTAGAATTCTTTTTACCCAGAACAGTGACAGAGGAGGAGCAACCACAGTAATGCAAAAGCTGAGGCAGAATGAATAAACAACTGGGGGATGGCAAAGGGGGTTAAGGAAAGCAGAGCTGTGGAGTGTTAAGCCTAATGGTAAAGTGCCCAGACTTGCTGTTCACAACTGAGAACATGCTTTAGAGAGAAGTCCTCCTGAGTGTGGCATAGCTACAGTTAACAGAAAGGATTTAGGGACTCAGTAGACACTTCTGTTCTATCACATTAATTTAGATTTAAGTTCACATTTAAGTTCAACTTTCCTGCCTACTCATAGTTAGAATTTGGCTCACCCTCTAGACTACTGCACTTAGGGAAAGTCAGCGGTGGTGTGGCTTTGGTCTAAACCCTGCCCGTGAAGGAAGAATTTATTTGACTGGCAGTAGGTCAGGCTTGAGATTGCTCACCCATCAGTTGACTAAATTGACATGTGAACTCAGACACTTGAAGCTTGTGCTCAGAGCAGAGTACATAGGCTGACAGGCTCATAGGATCCAAAAACTGAGTGTATACACCACAGACTGGCATTCCTCCAGGGTAGGGAGTTGGCTGGGTTTTGATATTCAAGTGATAATAGCTAAATCACTGTATCAAACAACCAAGCATTTTTACAGAAGGGTTTGGCAGAAAAGAAGATGTTGCTGTTAATCTATAAACTGGCTGTTGAAGTTTTAGAGGCTGTTGTGGAAAGACAGAGAGAAAGAATGAATCACGCAGTAAGAAAAAACAGAGGATAGATTTATGATTATGAAGAGGTCTGAGTGGCTCTGCTTAGAAAATGAGAACTTGGAGAATGTGGATGGATTCTGTGGGACTTGCATTTGGCTTGAGATCCCACTATATGCCATGGAGTAATAAAGGCTATTTGATTGCTTAACCTGATTTAACAGGGTTGCTGTCCAAAGGACAGTGTGCTACCCCCCCCCCCCCCCCCCTCCCTCTACTTCTGTTACTTCAACTATAGCAATAGTGCAGCTCATGAGTGAGTCACATCAATAAACTAACTGTATTTTTTTATGTGTTAATTTTCTGTCAGATCAGTGAACTGAACTGAATCAGCCTTGAATACAAGTGAAACATCAGTAAGGTATGCTTTGGCAAGGGGAAGGAGAGAGGCAGCAATACACACTTAAATCGAATTTAAGTGCTCAGGTGAAACTACATCCCTGGATCCATGAAACCAACGCGACCAGGTCATCTACTGGTTTAAAGACATATAGCTTTAATAGGTGTAGTCTAGTTTACATCTGTTGATCTAGTTTGGTTTAGAGGTGTAAATTCACAAGCTAGCATGCAACTACTTTCTCTTCGTGTTTACTTCCTGTTTTTCAGCAGAAAGTTCTGATTCACCTACTCTTTAGGAAAATCTTTTGGAAAAAAAAAAAGCCAAAGAAAGTCTACTATAAATCCATAAAAAACAGGTTGAAGTCAAGCAAAAGAAAGTCTCTCTAGCTAATTTTATGGGGTTATTTTGAAATTGTCTCCAGCCAAAGACTCTGGACTTTGCATGCATGAGTGTTTATGCATCTACATTTGTGTATATGCACTTGTGTTGCAAAAAATATTGTGTATTAGCAGCCCAGTGATTGTTTCATTAGTCTTTTATTTCCCAGAAAAGAAAACGAAGGGAGAATTCCATGGTAGGAAGCAAGAAAGATATAATTGCAAAATGCTTAGAAAGCTACAGGCAATAATTTTTTATTTTTTTATTTTTCAATAATAAAAGCCACTGATGGTATCTACTCTTGTTGTTGCTGAGGACTCTCCTGTCTATCACAAGACCTTACAGTTTGTGACTACTGAAGTAAGATGCAGAGATAGGAAGGAATTTTTATGGGGTATCCTTTCTGGGTCAAGAGAAGGGGTGTCTCCAGCCTTGGCATGTTCAGTAGAATGTAGGGTTCAGGGATGTTAATCACTGCTACTTTTATCAGACAGCTTTATTAAGATCAATGTTTTCTGTTAACAAATTAGAAGGGACCTAGAGCAAACTTCTGTGCAGTTATTAACACAAGTCTACATTTGCTGGAAGTACTGGGCACCTTCACATGCACTGCAATAGCTGGGAGTTACACAATATCTATATCATTTTTCACAGCTTTGTCATTAGCTGGTAATGATTTGATTATTTTGCAGATGAATCACAGTATAAATCTCTTTCACAAACACTACCTCCAAGTATTAATCAAAACCATTAAGGCAAAGCAGTCAGTGCAAATTAAAAAATTTGCATGTCTAAATTAAAAATTACAGTAATACATCATAAATAAATCTTTTAAATTCTCTATGGTCTGTATGAGCATCCCCTTTTTGTGCCTGTAATGAGCCCATGAATACAGCTCCTTTTTTCCCCCCAATCTTTTTAATCAGGCTGTAATCAAATTTTATAGGTAGAATTCAAGTGTTTCACTTTGAAGTCCACACTGGATCTCATTTGAGAAAGAAATTATTTTTCTCTCTTCATGTTTCTGAAACCCAGCAAGAGTGAAAGACAGAGGCTCAAAGACAAGAGTGAAAGACAGGAGTTCAAACCCATCACATATAATTTGCAATGTCTTTGGCTATAGCAAAGTAAATATTTGCAAAGAGTGATATATCTTATGCAAATAACTTTGAACTACGAAGAAAATGACTGAGTTGTGTTTTAGGTACTATTTCATTTTAGAACTATCAACACCTTATTTCCAGCATGGAAAAGATTAGAGGAACCCTCATTATTATAAGCCACTACAGAGATTTAAAACACACTCTTCACTATAAATAAATTCAGAAATGTTAAAGAACAGCTCAGCAACCTTGCATTTTTCAGCTAATTACTGACCTTCACTTGGAAAGCAGTATTCAAGGTACAGAAGTTTGCTGACCTGTTGCTGCCATTCCATTTACAAGTTGATGAAATTGGCCTGTAATAAGCATATTCTTTGTCCCCTTTCTCTAACCTCTGGCAAAGGACATATTGTGAAGAAATTTCTTGCAAAGCAGCAAATAAAGATTTCAAAGTGTTTGCCAGTTGGCACTGAAGAACGATGACCTCCCCTGCAATAAGTTTGCTGTGACCAGTTCCAGTATCAGCTGTTGTTTTGACTGTGATCTTTCGGCTTCACTGTCTCACAGCATTCTAATGACTGAACAACCAGCTCCAAAAAGGGACCTTTGTACTAACTCTGAAATGACACTGAGGAAGAACCCTAGGATCCAAACCTCTCCCCTCCAGTGGTTTCCTTTCAAGGTCACTGGCTTTTCTTTTCCTTCAGAGTGCACAGTAAAAAATTATGCATACAAGATTAATCTTAGCAAAAAAAAAACCAAACCCAAAAAACCCACAACCCAAAACAACAAAAAAATTGATTAAAAGCAGAGTAAAACTAATAAAAAATTTCATCCTGAACCTGACTAGATTTGCACATAAACTGTCAAAACAGAAAATGAAAAAACAAAACCAAACCTTGCATGTCTTACATTCCCCTGCCAATAATTGCCCATGTGAAGAGGCATGGGCTTAGCTGATTACTCAATTGCTTGCTCTGCTGTTTGGGTGGCTGAGGACATAAAGACCTTTATGATAATTACTAGCTTACCTTTCAGAGGTAATAGCACACATACCTAAGAATGTACTTCAAGACAAGTCTGAATATCTGCTCTAGCCAGTTTCTGCATGGTTGCTTTAAATGGTTCATTTGTCATTTCTTTTGTTGCATTCCACTGTACATACATAAGTAGTTCAAATTACATTTTCAAAATAAAAGGGAACTCTGAAGTTTGCAGACGGAATTGCATTCAGGAGGTTTTGTTTCATGGATGATTTGATTTAGCCTTCCAGTTCACAGATAGATAAAGATAGTTTCTGCTAACTTTTATTTAGATTCAGGAACCAAAAATCAAGATCCAATATTTTGGGCTAGTGCTTTTAGAGCCGGTGACATTGTCACTTTGCCATTAGATGATAATTAGTGGATCTTAATTTGGCAACTCTGTAATACTTTTTATTTATACATTCAAAATGACTTCCAAAGCATTAAATGTCAGAAGTATTCTGAATATAACAATCAGAATTTACCTGTTTTACACAGGAAATTCAGACATGAAGGGTTGACAACTTGTGTCTCGTCATATGAGGTTCATTAGAAGATCTGGGCTTAGGATCTGACGGTGCTCGCTGATAATTTGGACAAAACAAAACAAGTAACTTACCAAACAATGCCATGAATCCACTAAGTGTGAGAGAAATCACTTTCAGGCTTACAACTCATTAACATTATTGAGAAAAGAATGAGAGAAACGTGTCTTAATTTTTAAAATTGCATTGAATCTATTACTTCAGTTAAATTCAGTAAGGGCTATCCAGGTTTCTACAGGTGGAGAATCAGATCCTGCCTTTTTAATCTATGCTGAAACATCATTAGCAACTTAGCTTTTATTTTAGGTTTCTTTGGACTGATGTGGGATTGTAGCAAAAGAACCTTAGAGCTTAGAAAATGTCACTTCCAAGATTAGTTTGTTCCCTTGAGGCTCAAAGAAAAGAAAGTTTCCAACTCTCCCATTGTTCCATTGTGAGAGGGAACAGGACTTGTACTGGGGAGGTATACAAACCAAAATATCTTTTGCCCCTACAAAACCCATGAAAGCAGATAATACCACAGCAGCTTGACCTCACATTCCCACACCAAGATCAAGAGAGGAAGGAACTTGCTGTGCAGCTGATCTAACATTCAAAATTTTATCAACACTCAGGATTATCTGACATTTCCTTCTTATAAGGGTATTTAGGCAGATGAAGGTCTCCAGCAGTGCTAAACCAGTATTGCACAAAATAGAATTTTACAGACTCCCCTCTGCCCCCTTGTATTTGCATAACTTTTCCCTTCTATAAGCTTCTGTTTCTCTTTTTTTTTTTTAATGTAATGTAGACTTAATGTAAACCCACTGCATGAGAGAGCAACAGTTTTTCTGTTTAGAAAGTCTCCTAGAAAGCAAATTCTGCTTAAAAGGTTTAATTCAAAAACACTTTGTGACTTTAGTATGCAAGTTATTATTTCTGCTTTTAAAATTCTGTACTCCAAAGTTTTTTCTCTACTAATCAATGTACGTATGTAGTAATCATCATGGGGAAGTTCATATATACGGTTCTTAGCATCAGGTTTACATTCATTTATTTAGTTTATAGATTTCAGGGATGTAAGTCTCTCATTATTGTTGCCTACAGATCTAAGGGCTTCAAGATTGCCTTCAGCGCTCCACAGATAAGCACAGTCCATCTACTTAATCATATATATTGGGTTTGTTCCTTTACATGGGGAAGGTAAGAAAACCATGCCTGTCTCGGTGCCTCGTGGTTCTTTACCACTAACCTGTCAGAGTGGATAATGACTTTGCAGGTGGTTTACTGCATCAATTCTTCAAGTGGAGAGAGGGGCTGCATGCTGAGGGATTGAGGAATGGCTGGATAATGAGATGGTTACTTTTATGCGCAGGAAAGGTTTGTAGACACAATAGTAAGAACTCTGCTTGAGAATAATGGTATTATGTCTACTTAGATAGAAAATGCCAGGTTTCTAGCTTGAATCTTCTAAGGATTAGATATTAGGAGGGAAATAAATACTTAGTGTTCATTATTTTAACATTATCTTAATTTATAACCTAGAATCTTCACCTTATGGTCTGACCCTTCCAGGTTGTCCGTATGAAATTATAAACTTTGTTCATATTGTTCAGAGAGAGGTTTTTGCAATTCTAAATATTATTCTTTTCTGAATGAATATTTAGCATGTTTTAGGAAATGCAGTAGCACTTTTGGTTAAAGAACAAAGGAAAGAATTTACTCAGATATAATCTGGCACAATAGAGTGAGTTCAGGATTTGTAAGAGTATTTAAGCATTATTTGCTGTATCTAGATTGGGAATCAGCGGGTTCCCTGTTGTCCAGTCTGCTATCCAGATTGGGGACCTGGCAAGATTGCCATGGTGCAACTCGTGGTCCTGCACACTCAGATCTCCTTCCTGGGCAATTCCAAGTGCACAGTAGCACGGCCACAGCTAGGATTTAAAAAGTGCTACTGAATTCACAGGCATAGCAAAAAACCCTGATGATATTGAAAATTAAAAGCGTACATACCCCAAAATCACTAGTACCATGTACTCAACAAATTTTTGGAACGAACATTTTAGTGGCTTGGTGGGAAAATTCCTTTTATTTAACTCTTTAATAAATAGTATTTTAATCAATGCCTGCATGAAGCAGCAGTGAGGTATTTTCTAAGAAATCTGCTGAAATAGAAAGGCAGTGAGGATTTTCAAGGCAACCTGGTGGTGCATGTTGATGTTTTGTTTTTAACTATCCAATGAGATTGCTCAGATTAACAGGTCACTCAGACTTTTCCAGGCTCTCTTCATGCTGGTGGGACAGGCAAATGCACCAGATAGGCTTTTTAAGTAACTGCACAGTTAAAGTCTGGACAGTTTTACTATATATGACTTGCCAGCTCAAGCAGAGAGACTGACAGTGTGGAAACAGCTTGTCAGAGCTCAGGTCATGGTTAAAAACTGCTAATGTTAATGCTGACAGCCTGTAAAGTCCCTGTTATCCATGATACCTTTAGTCAAGTTATAAAACACTCTAGAGGACTATATTTCCTCCTTGTTTATTATTTTATTCATTTCTGTCATTACTGAAAATGTTTCATTATTTTGGTGAATATCCCTTCCTTTAATCTGTGTGATTCAATCTGAAGCCTGTCAGCGGTATCCAGCACTGCAGCATCCAGCTCCTTTGTAAAGAGAAAGATGTGCTTGCAGATAGCCAAGAATGGCTATTGACCATATAACATCTTGCTCAATTACAGTCTCTGGGCTGCATAAGAATTCCCTCTGATTGAGCTGAGATTTGCTACAAATGAGATCACGAAGAGGGGCAGGCAGGTGATGAGCTAAGTGGACACCATGAAATAAGCATCACTGTTCTAATTCTGCCGAGAAATCACAAAACAGCAAGAGCTATATTTTCTTCCTGCTGGGCTTCTTTTCATACCAAATCCACAGAAGGTAGTTGTACTCAGAGGCCTGGGTACTGAGGGAAATCTGTGACATAAGATTCTCCATCCTTGCTGTGAAACATCTTTATATCCTGCATAAAGTCCAGCACTCTGTCTATGAAATAGAACTTAAACTGTCTTGTTATCATTTTAATCTGGGATCAAGCCTTTGCTTCCTCTGTATACTTATCTAATGCACTCTATTATCACTAAGTAGTCCCTCGCCACTAGAGAACTGATATGGTCACTCCTGCCGTAAGTCAGATCTAAAAGCTGTACATTAGAAAGGCTGTCACAGGTAAGAGGAGTGGAAAAGATGCACCCTCTTAATATGCTAGAGATGGATTTGTCTGGGAAATTAAGGAAGACTGGGAACCTTTTTTTGCTATTTGTTCTATCAGAATTTGAGAAGTTGCTTGCAAATTCATTGAACATGCTCTTGGCCAAGGAGAAGAAAATACAGCATGGAAGTAGTGATGTGCACTATAGAAGTCACAGACTAAAAAAAACACAGGATGCAAGTAAGAGTACAGTTAGAAATAGAATAAAGTAGAAACAAAATTTAGGAAAACAGACATAAAAGAATCAGGGCATAGTTTTCAAGTCCAGGAATCTTCCTCACAGATATTCTAAGGTTTTCCCCTGCCAAGCCAAATGCAGCAGTGCAAGTACTACAGAAATAAAAAGCTTGCAAAATGACTTCATGCTGTCAAAGACATCTCACTATTGAAAGACAGTCTATGTAAGAGCAAAGGTGGAGTTTAGATCATTTAAATCTGAGCCAAGCCTTTTTCTGAAATAGAGCATACTAAAAAGGGAAGAGCTATTCCTTTGAAAAGATCACAGAATTACAGAATGGTTGAGGTTGGAAGAGACTTCTACAGATCACTTAGTCCAGCCTCACCTGCTCAAAGCAGTCAGATTTATCTGTTAATAGTTGTGGAAAGAATTGTGTCATAAATACTGGGTGAGTAGTGTGTAGACAGAAGGTAAAAAATATCATCAGTTGGTATATCTACTCTTAAAAGCTCTTTGAAAACTTGTTGCATGGCCAACTGTTCATTGGGATGTATAGCATTCAGGACAAAGGACCTCATTTCCCAAAATAACTTTCCCAAATGTGGATACTTTGTCATCAGTAGCCATCAATGAAAATAAAACTAGAACTTAGTGTACTGCTTTTCTTGAAGTCTTACACCAGTATCTTTTGTAGTAGTCAGTTTCAATTTGGTCTTACAGTATAATTAAACAAATTCTTGTTAACATCATGTCTATTTAAAAAAGAGTCTGTTGGGTAGACATTCTTCACTCTAGAAAATGTATAAACTTTCCTTCAGTCCTTTGCCCTTATTTTCATTATAAGCAAGCATAAGACGTACGCTTGTAGCATAGGAAAAGGTGATACTGAAGTAATTGTTTATGCACAACAAGCTAAATACTAATTATTAGAGAATTGTCCCATGTTAACTTTCTCATCTAAGCAAATGGCACACAAATTACTGAAGCCTGACAAGTAGCTTCCTATTTTGTCAAACTTTTGAAACTGTTTTAGTTTCAGGATACTTGGTAGCACATAGACATTTTCATTTGAAAAGTCTTTTTTCCCTTTTTGATTTTGACAGTATGCCTTGCTTCTCTTTTTTACCAGTCTGACATACTCTCTCTTATTCTAGATAGTGCTCATTTTTCACACTGACTTCTAGTGACTTTCTTTCTAATCCTTTTCTCAAAAAGTTCGAAGTTCCCCTCTTCCCAACTCTGAAACTTAAATAGATTTCAGAAGATGCAACACAGCTCTTAGTACGTTAACAGCTAGGAATCTGACACGTAATGTAAACAGGAATGAATCTTGTATGAGCCCTGCAAAGTTTGGTCTTTGATGAAATATGGTTTATATGTTCTCTCATCATAACAAGATGCAACATTTGGACCAAAAGAGTTCTTAATGTGCAGTATGCTTTTTGTTTAAGTTTCTTTTTTCTTTTCTAATTGACAAGGGCACTGTAGCATCAGCCCTGTTCCCTGATGAAACAAATATCTCTTCTATAGTATGAAAATGCAGCACATGTAGCACCACTTCCTTGGCTGAAGCACTCTAATTCTGTTCCATTGTAGTGGAGCTACACTGATTTATACTGGCTAAAAACTTGGTCCAACTTGTATATCAGCTCTTTTCATCACCAGAGAAGCTTTTAGCCCTATGTAAGTAACACTCCTATTCACTTCAATGTAAGCTTTGTCTGAGTAATCCTGACTGTAAGATTTTACCCTCAGGCAATGGGATGTGTGTAGCTGAGACAGTTAAGAAGAGTAACATGTTGCCTATGAGTTGAAATACTGCGTCACTGGGAGAAAAGAATAGAAGGAAAATTTCCTGCTATCATTTCCTTGGATAGCCATGAAGAAGCTTTACATGAGAACAAAAGCGTGTCTGCTATAAGATAGCATTCTTTATTGGGGCAAATACATACATTTATGTGCACTACTAGAGAATTTATCACAGTGAGCACAAATAAACTTGTCAAAGTTTGTGGTATCTGACAAGATAAAAGGAACAGTCAAAGTAACAATATGTGTAGGGCCAAATGTTCATGCAATTTATGTTTCTAATTTAATTCTATAAGACAGAATCTGGCATTCTAAGAAAGTTACTTGCTAAAAAGAAATTACATACTTCCTATAGAAGGCCTGCATGATATCCTTCCTATTTTACTCAGTGCTTACTCGAAAGGGGGTTTTTGAAAAATCGTTTCAGTAGGTTCCATATAGTAAAGTCTGTTGCTCTGTATTTGGATCACATTTGAATTGTGGTTATGCTTTTTCTTTCCTTTTCTTCTCTCTCCCTCCCACCACCACCCCATCCCCCATCTTTTTTTTTTTTTCCCCTCATTCTTTTTCTTCTTCTGTGGATTCTCAGCTGTAGGTGACATTATTGTGATGGCTGCATTTCAAAGACCTCACCTGCTCTGTCATCTCTGAATTTATGTTACACTTCATGGTATCAGCTTTAACGATCTTATTCTCTCGCTCTCTCTTTCCTTTGCACCTCTACTCACTTCCTGACACTTGACACAATAAGACACTTTTTCATTTAGAAACTGTATTTAACCCCTTTTCACCAACAGCCTATTACTCAACAAAGGAAAAAAAGTAAATCATTGGGACACTACAACTTTGAGGATTCAATTTTTTGTTTATTGCAAGTAAATACGTTTACACACTTTCTATAAAGACTGGCTAGGTATAGACAAGAGCGTTACCTGTGCATCTCTCTATTTAAAAATTCATAAATGAAACATGGGCTCCTTTAACTTATTTTTTCCATCAGTCTTTTATAATCAGGCTACATTTCCTGGCAGTTAAGACAATAAAAGAAAACAGCCACACTGCTGAAGACAAACTTAACTCTTTCATGCAGATCCTTTCAACCAATATAAAAATTCTATGTTTATGACTTGGCACATTTTCTTAAATGTTATGGCTTTATTTACATATACACTAAATGGTATTATTGGGAAAAAACGTAGTTTAACAAGCCCTTGCCTTTACCTATATCTTATAAACAGAGAAACAGTTATTAATTGAAATTTCTAAGAAATAAGTGAGCAGCATATTTTAAAAACGTAATTATTATTTTAAGATGTAGCCAGTACCTGTAAGAAAAATATATACGTAAAAGCTTGGTAATAAACATCCACAGAAGTTGCATAAAATAAAATCCTTACTTATTCATTTAATTTCCTTTTTGCTGAAGACATCATTAGTAGACAAAGTTGTTCTTTTAAAGTAGTTAAAAATTCTGAGTACTTAGTGAATATTTTGAATGATTAATATTTAGCCTATTCGTTATTCATGTGCTGTTCACTTTAGCTATTTGTGGTTTGTTATTGGTAGAAAGGCAAGAACTCTGAAGTGAATTCACATAAATATGTATTTCTGAGCAGCAAAAGATTATTCAGTAAAGATTCAAGCATATTGGGGTTTGCTGGGGTTTTTTTTGTGTTAGAGGGGTTTTTGTATACTTACTGTACCCCATCTATATTATTTTCTATTTCTTGAATCCACTTGTTTCTGTATTTCTGACTGAGAAAGGACCATAAATATAATGGAGGAAGTTAAATACAGACTTTACAAATATGGGTACAAAGAGATATGTAAAATGCTGTGTCTTCAGTGAACAGATGGACCAAGAAGTTGTTGTGAATCTGGCTAGGAAGTATGGTGAATGATATTTCATTAGCCCATATCAGTTACAGATCTGTTGAACAAAATAAGACTCCAGACATTTCTGAATTACTCTCTTATATAGGTCAAATCACAGTTGTAAGAGCAAATGTTCACAAACAGCCACTGATCTGGGTGCCCCAGATTTTAAATGCCCAGTTGGAAGCATTTTGGGTATGGTGGATTTGCAGAGTACTTGTTTTCTGATACCCAAACCCAACGATATGTCAAAATTGAACTTCAGAATACAAATCGTCAGATAGGAACAGCCAGTTTTTAAAAGTCATATTTCTCTGTCATATACTTTCTATATTATCATATGGACATTATGTCCTCAGGAAAGGTAATTCTTTCTTGTTGTGTCAGAGAAAGACTCAGGAGACACGGCTATAAGTGATTGTTTACTCTGCCACAGACCTCTCTGTGACCTTAGACAGTTCAGCTAACATGCCTTTGACACCATTCCTTACCTACACAACAATAACAGCTAGCTCTGTATTGTGCAAAATAAGTGTGGCAGTACTTCACATCAGTCAATTCCATTTTGAGAAAAAAACAGTCACATACAAGAACTATGCATATCTATAATCTAGGGCAATATGGCCTGAATCTTGAGTGCTACTGTGATACAAGTAATTAACATTTTCTTCCTGGAATGAAGGCTGTCAACACATTTTTTAATAGATTCCATGAATTAAGTCATGGTTTCAAACAATTTGGTCTGAAGTTGTGCATTAAAACTGTGGTGAGCCATTAAAAAGATGACTTACCAACTGTCAATAGCAAAATAAGAATTAAGAAGGTGAAAGAGAGAGTGCTGTGTGACAGCCACCATAGATTTTCCAGACTGAATGCTCACATGTCTCTTTACATGTGGGTCTGCTGGAAACTTTCAGTGCAGGTACAGAAGTCACACCTGTGTCTCTAGCAAGAAACCTTGATTTCCATGTCAGTCTTTTTTTACCATCTATGTAAAAGATTCTAGCAAAAGATTCAGTCTGATGTTAGTGTTAATTGCATTCTTTTTATGCTCATTGAAAATAACAGTATTGAAATAGTATCTTTTTGGAAAAAAAAAAAAGCATTAAACCTAAAGTCTTTTGGTGATCAAAACTCTTTTGGTGTTAACCTCTTAGGTAGACAATCAAATTCCACTTTCAACTGTAATGTGAAATGTATCACTTTCTTATTTTTTTGTAGAATTAACTCCCACTGCCTGTTTGGTGATTCATAAACATCGATGTATAAAGCTGTCAGACTGTAGATATCAGGCAGTAAAAGAAAGGAATATATTGTCCCTTACGCAGAATGAGGGAATTTATCACTGCTTCTTTTTGGAGCTTGGTACAGCCTCCTGTGAGCATTACATTAGCTCCAACAAGCAAGCAGACATTCTCTTGTGTGAAAATCAATAATGTCTCACATGGGTGTTAGGAATGCCTGTAAAGAAGGAGATGTACTCAGCCATAACTATTAAATACTACTAAAGGAAACCCTCATTTTTCAAAGCTACAAGAAATCGGTCTTCTGAAGTGATCATTTTCTTTAGCTCTTTTTGTGACTCCTGTTCATCATTGCCCCCTACTCTGCTGGTAAGTAAGTGACAGGGCACCACGGTAGCCTTTTAACATGAGGTGTGGAAGGCTGAAAGTAATTCAAAAGGCTATTTTTTTTTGCAGTAAGTAGCCTGTCTGAACCAGATACAAGCTTCTGATGTAACGCTGTTTGTCTTCAAGTACCTTCAACAGAGCAAATCTGCTTTTGTTTTGACATTTTGCTGTCAAATTTCCCGAATGCATAATTACAGATATATTATAGAAATACAACTGCTACAGGCAGGTCTGCTTCCCAGTCATAGATAGATAATTCCATGAATAACAACTCCATTATCACCCTTGCTACTGACAGCAACAATAACAAAATCATTGTATCAACAAAGGAAACAAATGATGCTAACACTTACAAAGGGAATATTCTATTGACCCAGTATACAAGTAGCCATACAAAATATACTCTTCTGCCTATGCTACTTTTTATTTTTTTCAGTTTTTGGAGTGAAACAAGGAAATGCTCTCTAGCAAAGATGAAGGGTCACAGACCTTCCTACTTCTTTTTACAAAAAATCTGTGTGTCAGATTCTCAATGGGAAAAAAATCAGAATAATTAAGTCCTAGTTTGCAAGGTCCACTGTAAACTTCATATCTGTGCCACGCACTTTACACTTCTTATTTGTGGCAAGTTAGCTTGAGACCTCTCATGTTAAAGCATTTTTTCTTCACATTGAATGCTGATTTGTTGCTAATCTTATGGACTTTTAATGCAAGATACTAAAACAAGTTTGCAATTAGGTTTACCGAGATGTGGGCCGGACTGACCTGCTGCAAAGTACAAAGGGATTTATACTCATCATAGTACAACTACTAGGTGTCGAAGTCCTCTCAGGTTATTCCATGTTACTTTGTGGGCTACTGACATCAGCTCTTTGCTTACTTGAGAATGTTCTAACCAATATAACAAGTCACCTTACTTAAAAGCTGGAGCTGAGCTGGGAGTTCCTTATATGATTACAGCATAAGGTGTTCACCCAGCTATACTATACCTGTCTGTACAATGGTCGTGCCTGAAATTGTATCATGGTGCTATACGTAAATCCTATACCAGGTCGTTCTCTGGAAAACAGAATAGTTCCAGCTGGGCTAGAATATGCAGGTCAAAAATGGTTTTTTTTGTATGTAAGGAAGATATGGGAAATGCTTATCAGATGCTTATTTATTGCTGTAATCTATGCAAAACCATTTCTCCTTTGGTCCTATAATTAATTAAAAGAGAAGCAAATTCATACTATCACAGAAAAGTACTTCTTTTCCAGTTCTAGCTTCAGTATCTTCCTTCTATTCCCAAATCTTTCGAATACACTATTTTTATTCCACAGACACTTGGGGTGTAAAGACCTTCTTTATTCCTATGCAGATAACAGATTGAAATTGAATCAAGAGGAGATACTTTTTCGCACGGTGTACATTAAAATTTGTGAAACTCCTTGGCACAGAACATCGTGGATGTTTATTACATGAATTCAAAAGGCAACTGGAAAAATGGATAAAATAAAACTCCATTGACTTTTTCCTAGCATTAAGACATTTCTGAGCCGTTAGAGGAAGTAGTGCTACAGTTTTGTCTTGTTTTTATACTCTTTCCAGAATATCTGCACCCAGGCTTGTCAGAAACAGGGTGTTTGCCCTGATAGAGATGTTCTTATGTTCTTACCTGTGCAAGTGTTCAGCAAAGGCTTCATAGACCAAGGTTACAAAAGATAATTTAGATCTTCAGGATGACTAGGGGAAAGAACAATGCCTCAGTATTACTGATGTCACAGCAGAAATTCCATTTCTCAAATAAAATTTAAAAATTTTGATCTTATAGAGATCCTCTATTTCAAACCTTTCTAGAATGTCCACAGGAAGAATAACCTAGTACTGATTAACCAGTCATTGCAGTATCATGGATCATCACATTTATATATCTGTGAATTACAAGTTAAAATAAAAAGTCTGTGTTGCATCAGTGATTGCAGCATAATTATATAATCCTAACTAATCAAACACTTTCATAACTACCTATGTGTGGACTTACGTCTGTCTCTGTGCTGTGTATAATGATGTAGGAGGATAGCATCTTCTTCAGAACTGTGCTCATTGTCACTAAAAAAATGTGATGATTTTTCTGCCCGCACCAAACTAAGCACCAGACTAGCTACTGATGAGTAGTACAATATTTTTGAGAGGTTTCCATGTGATTCTTCATGCTGAGGAGACCTCATGTGCAGGTTTCTGCTGCTACCTCTCCAAAAGGAACTTAGCAGTTCTAGGAAATTGGCTTTTGACATCCTGGAGATCTGAGACTGATTACCTGCAGCACTAGTCAGATTTTGCTGTCTGAGTCTGAAAGCAATATACCATGCAGTACATTTACTTGAAGAAAACATGTAGGAGGAGGAATGATGTGTTTTCAGTGATCTTGTAAACCCTCAGTGCCCTGAGGTACAGGCCATTATTTGACTACAGATTTGCTGGTGGCAATTTGTTTATATTCCTTCAGGGAGACTGTGACATTCACTGGTGTTCTCTCCATGCTACTTAGCAGCTCTTTGAAAATGGTGCTAACACAGATCAGGTAAAAAGAATCATGGGAAATATCTGTCTTGATCCAAAGCCATGCAGTTGCATTACTTTCTGAAAGGAATTCAGAGTACTGTACACAGAAATTCCCTGGGCTCATGGAACAGCATGGACCATGCCAGCAGAGCAGGGCACCTTGGGGTGCCCAGCTATAGTGCACAAGACCTACCCATGTTAGAAGTTTTTTATCCATGTTAAAAGTACTGCTGTGTTCTAGAAGTAACATTGCTACAAGTGAGACTGTACAGGACAATGAACCTGCATAACCTACTGGGAGTGTCATGAGAAGACATGACCAATCTCAATTTTTTTTTTACTAATGCAGCAAATCCTGTTGTGAATTATCTCCATATCATTTGGCATACATTGTTCATGGAAAGGCATACATTGCTCATGCTCTCTTCTCAAGGAGACATGAGGGAAGACTGACTCCTCTTGGTTGCTGGAAAAAAAGATGTAAACTGGATCTGTGACCTACAGTAGTTAGTGTGTTCCTCAAAGGCATACAAGCAGCCATCCCTGCAGGATCGTAACAATGAATGGATCCGTTGTCTGTACATCGTTCCCAGTAAATATAAGTGCTATTTTATTAAACCAGGGAAAGTTCTACTAAAGAAATGATACTTTGTTTTACTTTAGTGAGATAGTATCACCTGTAAACTTAAGCGTGTGTATATATACATCCATGACAGATGTGTGTACATATGTACTATATGCATGTGCCAGTGTGCCAGCTGTAAACATCTGTCTAAATGAGTGTGTTGACAATGAATTACTCAGGTAGACTTGACTTTTTTTTAGTGTGAATTAACAGCTTCTTGACTTGTTACTACATCAACTGCTAATTAGTTCCTGAGTGTAGTTCAAGGTGTTGGCATTCATTACAAAGCTTTCTGCTGTGGTTTGGATCTTTATCTGCCTCAAAGGCAGAATCTACAGGCAAAAGAATTTCTTCAATTTATACAAAGCAGATGAGAGTAGGG
>NW_009913240.1:50169-64293 GCF_000696875.1 Nestor notabilis
AAGGTCAGGAATTGGGGTTAAAGACACCACATCATCTAGGTTTGGCTCCAATAATGCAAGGAGTGCTTTGTTTTAAGTTAGGTTGACGACTTTAACCATCAGGGTGAAAGGCAAGATTTAAGGTTAGAATAAAGATAGGAAAATCAGAACTGGGAACTTCAGGAGATTACTAAACTCCAGTTGAGAGAAGGATGCAATGTCTAGTCCTTGATTCTGAAAAAAAATCCCAACCCCAAATCCCATACAATTGTAGGTGTGATAAACACCCTTACTAAATATTACCAAGCTAGCAATAATAAGTTGAAAGGATGACAAATGCAATGCTTATATTTAAGAATGTTGAAAATCCAGGGAAATAACTAAATCTCTAAGTTTTTTCATTAATAGTATTAATGAATTCAGGTTAGAGTTGAAACAGATACACGGAAGTCAAAGGAAAACATGATATAGGGCAGCATCATCTTTCATGCTGGATAAGAATTTTATTTAAGGGTTTTAATGTATAACATACTTCTAACAAGTAGTGTAGCTTGATATATCTTTTCTGAAGTTTTCCAACTAGTTGCATATATGAATACTCAAAGTATTCAATTTTGGAAAGTCTTTAAGACTTCACTCCCAATGAGATTTTAAAATCTTGATTTTATTTAAATTGGTCAATAAAATAGATTTTGTTTCAGAAACAAGTGATTAAGAACACATTTTGGAAGCAAAACTCAGCTTGTTTTTCTTAACCTACTACTTAACTTACCACTAGTGCATTAAATTCACCTAGAAACAGATAAGACTCATAGCATTTACACATAAAATATTGGGCTATGTTGTCTTTACCAAAAAAAGATGTGGTAACAAAAAATTGGTTACTTCATAGCAAAATGCTAGAAAAGGGAAGATATTTTATTCTAGAATACCCAGCTGAGGTAAGCACTAGGTAGAGGGGAAAAAAGTGTTGGGTTCATCAAACTATTTCAAGACAGCAACAGCCTAATGTTTTCTATACAAAAGAGCTATAAAAGCCTTGCCTGAACTGGCTGTAGTTTGTCTCCATCTTTTTTCTGCCTCTTGACTTTCAGTAAAGAAGACATTTCTTTAAATACCCTGATTATAATCCAAGAGAAACCAACCAACTCTTCTACTCATTTCCTATGTATCTTTTTCCTTCTCTAGGTTTGATCTGCTTACTTTTAGGGTTCCTTTCAGGAACCCTAAAAAAAGCTTTCCTTTGAGGGTTTTATTAGGAACTGCATGTCTTTGATTTGCAGAAAAGCTATAGTACATTTTGTATAGTATGCTGCCAGATTTCTTTGTTTGGCAGGGTTTTATTTTTCACCAGTTGCTCATTTGCAGGAGTTCAGCATGTACAGAAGAACTGATGGCTACTGTACCCATGTTAATATGCTACACTATAGAAAACTCTCTGTCTCTCTACAGAAGGTTTGGGAAAAAAACTGTGGCATGGTGTAATAGCTGGAGTGGTTGACAGTATAAGAGTTTTTGCATGGAGCAGTGTGGAGTTGTCCAATTGCCACACTTTCCTTACTGTAGGAATATATAGATGATGGGTGCTTCCTTTCACTTGTAGTGGTAGAAAAGTGTTGACATCTATTTTCAAGCCTGCCATAACTTTTCACAGGAGTGTTTCATGGAACTACCAGTGGAAAGCTCCTCTTTGCTGTTCTCCAGCATCTTTTCCTCATCTCATTTATATTTTTCTAACAGAGGTATAACAATAGAAAGTCTCAGGTCTGGATTTTGTTGGTGGGTACTAGGTACTCTGCAGATGACTGTAGGATATTCACCAAAAGCAGTGAAGGACAAATGAGACTGAATCAAGGGCATTTCTATCCTTTTTTTTTTTTTTTGAGGTAGTGAGATGTAGCCACAAAGTATTAAGACTATAATCTATGTGTGAAACTGAAATACTAATGTTAATCCCAGATAACATGTCTGACCTATTCATTTCCCTTTAAACAAAAAACACAAACAGAACTGCTTCATCTTGAAATCAGAAATATTCTGATTTTAATTAATTCATTATTCTGTGAATGACTAATGATGTAAATGTATGTTTTGCAAGCATATACACCATACTATGTTACATATGTAAAGTGGGTAAAGGAATAAGGAAACTTCGAATACTGTTCCATATACCTGTTACTTTGCTTTTTATACAGCACAGGAAGATAAGGCATTTCCTCTTTACATACGCACGATGTCTGTGCATACTCACAGAAAATGAACACCTCCAGATTACTCGTCTTAATATCTTGATTTCTGTGGTTGCCTCTGTGCTGTGTTGTAAGATCACGCCATAGCCACCCTGTCGATGCCATGCCGCCTGGCTGGCCACCTCTCCTTAGTTTCGGGTGTCCTTCCCCACAGTCTCAGGTGGTCTTGAGGGACATTTTCGTAGCCACGTGTCCAAGGTGCTGTAGGGAAGCACTGTCCTCAACTTTTCCTGGCCACATCCCTGCATGAGGCTGCTGCTACCTGCCCCACAGAGTGAAGTGTGTTACTCCATGGCTCAGCACCCTGAAAGCATACAGTGCCACGGAGAAATGCCTACACTGGAAATCTATTCGGCTGCTGGTGTTGCCACCCACACTGCTAGGAATGTCTCCTGAGAGTCCATGGGGGCAGTCTATGAGTGTGGCTGACCACAGCCAGAGCCTGGAGGGGTCCTCTCTGCAGACAGATCTGCACAGCTATGGTGGCTTCATTCCCTTTTCCTTCACCCTTGAGGAGCAGTGGGCTTTCCTCACCCTCATCACCCTCACCTTCCCCCTGCTCCACATCACCACATGCCCCTGTTCTGCCTGGCAGCACCTTCCCTGGGCGCGCTCTGCCACCAGCCCATGACAGATCCCTGCTCAGCAGCACCATACTCGTCCCTGGGCCCGCAGCCATTTTCTCTCTTGATGGTGGCTGAGCACAGGGCTGTGGTGTGGGGGCCAGCACCCAACCTTCCCAAAACCCAGCTGAGGCATGCTCAGGAGCATCACCTTTGTACAGGTAAGAGGCCTTCCTGCAGCCTGCATCCAAAATGGGATGTGCTGAAAGAGAAGAGTGGTTATTTACAGCTGGGGTACAGTACCACATGGTCCTGCTCTTCACTGTGTCCTGTGTCATCCAACCCACTTCCCTGTTCCTCCTTTTTGTACGGCTCCTAGCTGCCATGCTGGCACATTTTCTGACAACCTGCACATTATCTACTGACTTGGTGATCTTGTAGGTACCTTGCTCCAAATTTACTCTTTTTTTCTCCACAGAAAAGCTCCATGAAGGTTTTCCATCTCTCCCAGCCCCGCCGAAGACTCTTGTGGGATCTGCTATTTAAGACCAAGATGAAAAGCTTTTTTCAAGAGGATGTTCAGGTAGGCAGTGATGGAGGGTGACTGTGGGATATGTTCGCTGTCCCATCTCCAGTGGGAAAGGCCATTGTGTTCCATCAAGGATCAGGCAGGCTAAGCCTGTGGGGCAGGTACTTGTTGTGGTGTTTTATTGTATGCTGCCAGATACAGGTATAGGCAGCTCTTTGGAAACCAGAGAAGGCTAATAGCCCAGGGGTCTGGATTCATGTTCTCTCCTTCCTTCCCACATTCCCCTGATCATCAGAAGGGCTGGTAGGTAATGGTGAGAGGCAGACAGAATTCCTTATGGCAAACAGCCTGAGGGATCACAAGTGGGGCACAACTCAAGGGCTACCCGAGATTTCTCAAGGGTGCTAGAAAGGCTTGTGGAATAATCAGCATGTCTGAAGCAACTCGTGCATAGGTCAAACCGTGTAGATACAGGCAGTGTCCCTTCACCTGGAGGCACTTTCACTTTGCTTATGTCTAAGGATGATCATGGCTCTCAAGAGAAAGCTGACAGAAGAGTGTAGACAGGTCTCATAAATACAATCCGTGGATGTGTTACACTTATGTTCTGTGCAGATGGTATTGAGTGCATTGGACTCATCCTTATAGATTTACTTTCATATTGCTTCAGTGAGCGGGACAAAACTTACAAATGTGGGTATGAGTAAAGAGCATCCAAACAGACACAGTAAAGTCTTTTAGAAGGTACAAGTGGTACTTTCTAGGTGTTCTGTCACGTTTGTAGTTTTTCACCAAGCCACAGTACTACTAAATCAGTATCAATGTCCCTTCGTCCTGTCTAATTGCTACCAAGGCGTGTCATAAGAATATACATAAGACTTGCCAGTAGGCCCAGATATCCTTTTCTATATATTATTTTTATAACTATGATTTTTTCCCTTTAATTCTCTACAAATCATAATCAGCCACAGAATATTTATGCAGCAATGAATAAAAAGGTATGTTCAGTAGTTCATACTGATTCATGCATGATGGAATCCATTTGTTTCATGCTCTAAAAATTCCATATTAATAACTAAAAACTGTTTCCATTTTTAGATTTTTTTTAGTTACATAACAGACATTTTCTCTCTTTAAATATTGTTTGAAATCTACCTTCCTTTACACATGCCAATCAAATCCCCTTTCCTTAAAGAAGCAAAACAACTGCAACTGGAAAATTGTTTCGTCAAAAGTAATTAAGATAACATATTGGGGTAAAGGCAGAAAACTCTAAATGTGAAACTGAAGGGGTAGCAGTATGTGTAAAATATGGCTATCCACCATAATCATATCTGTTCAATGTATAGTAACCTTTTCAAATCAAGGTTAACTTTCATTCAGTATAGATAATGATATTTTAGTGCCCAGTAAACCTAGAAGACTTTGGAGTTTTCACAGCTTGAATAAGAATTGAATAAAAAAGTTGGAGCAACTCGAAGCAGTAAATTTTTTTTCATGGACTGGGTTTCTGCAAAGATTACTTTAATATCCTGCCTTCATTTAGGCTGCAAATAAAAGGCAAGAATCTATTAGTACAGAGGTAAACAATAAATAATAAGAAAAATAAGGGGAAAAAATATTTATAAAAGAATTCATATTAACTTTATTGCGTGTTCCCATTTTATGCAAATGATGTAACCTTCTACTCTATCCCACTGGAAGGAAATAAAATGAAAGCAATTTCTGCTAAAATACTCATAATGCCAACCAAAAGTGTTCAAAATCACAAATCAGGCTTTCGAATAATGAAATAATTTAGAAAAAAAGGCATGATTTTTAAGAGCAACATATCACTTGTGTATAAGAATTCATGTGTGTTCTTTTAGACTAACCTTCCAGTAGTTGAGATTCTATCATTCCCAAGCTCTTTTTTTCTTTCTTCACAAAATAAGAGGGCTAAATATTGTGAAACTTACAATAAAATCACAAACATTGGCAATGTCATGTTTCCCCCAGGCCCCAGTTAATAAAATGCAAACTGTGATAACATAAAATAAACTCCCTGGACAACACCAAACCTTGTTTTTCAGCTTTGCTACCACATGGGGTAAATAGTGGGTGGGCATGTAGGAGGGTGCACAACAGAGTACAAAATAAACACAAACTCATTTAATTTGAGGAAAAACAAAGCCCTAAACTGATCTGTATTTAGTGAGCCTTGAACAGTGAGTATGGCCTTAGGACTAGAGCAGCATTGGAGATAACTCTTGCATACTGCAAAACATATTGTAGGGCAAATGGAAAAATAGTCTCAAAGTCTTATTTATTTATTTATTGTCCATCACCAAAGGCAGGCAACTGCTAAAGGGGTTTATCATTATTCCACTAAAGAGGGTCAGGGTGAATCTGATCAAGGATTTTTTCCCTCCAAATCAAAGGATTAATAGGCATGCTTTATTATGGACATTCAAGTTGATCCCTAGGTAGCCGTAAGAGACTGTGAAAATCTGTGATCTCTAGTTACAATCAATGGTAAACTTTCAGCCATAGGCATGAATGTATAAATAAATTACTATTTTAGCCTAGAAGTAGTCTATAAACTTATATAACAAAGAAAGTTTATTCCCTTTCCTATCAAAATTATATGGTTTTACTATAGTAGCTTCACAAAAGCCAAATCTGAGCAACTTTTGGTCAGTGCAGAGGTTTCTGTAGATTTTGCCAAGCCTGTGTTGACTTGTGCAGAATGACTGTACTGCTCAGCAACAGGCACATGAAATGAAATCAGTCATTGCTGCTGCCTGTAGCCACGCATACGGATATGCTTGTAGTGCTTTTTAGCATGCTAAAAAATATCACAGAACTTTAGAAGAAATAGTTACACCTGATTAAACTATTTAAAATCTCTAGAGTTACATCTCTTTTTATGGCATTAAATTGACTTACCTGTTAACTTAGGGAGTGTTCAAAATCCCACTAAAATTTTATTGTACTTAAGCTACAGAGGCATCTAGAATGGCACAGTGAATTATGAAGCAGCACGGAGACATACTATTCCTCATTAAAAAGCCTTTACCACAATTAGATAGATCTCAGAAGCATTCTTTCTATCTGTATTGCTGTTCAAATGCCATTTTTGCTATTCAAATGTTTTGAGAATTGATTTTAATTTCTATTACCTTTTCACTGCCATTTCTTTTGGGCTAAAGGACTACTGAGAGGAGAGCAGAGGCAGGCAGTGATAGGACATGACTACCTTGGCATGAAAGGCTACTGAGTTCTCCAGAAATCATCTTTGCTATTTCCACTGTCCAGACTCTACTTTTAAAGGGGAAATAGAGTCTTTTTAGTAAAAGAAAGCAGAAATGGTCCCTTGAAAATAGCCTACAAAGAGATTTCTTTTTTTGCTGGGCAACAATTTTCCTGGTATTATCAGGTGATATACTTAATATAAACAATTGTTGGGGAAAATGAAAGACTGACTCCATAGCCTTGTGTGCAGGTCTGTCCACTCACCTGTCATGTATGGGTACTTTTTCTATTCCTGTTTTAGGGTTTATGTTTTCTCAGAATTTTCATTAAGATTTTGTGAAAAGGTTTATCTTCTCTCAAAAAAATCTGAAAACTTGAATATTTGTGAAAAATTCAACTCTGTCTTCTGAGTAGTCTTACTGACTATTTTTATGATTGCTAGTTATATTTCCTGAGACTTTTCCGGTAATCATTCCAGCCAGGAAAGAATTTGATAGAATTCACACAGAAAGAGTCTATTTGTATTCATTTGCTTGTTAGTGCATTTATTTTTTAGTATAGTCCCACAGATTTGAATTCTCTCTTGCACAAGGCAGTCAACATTCACCTTGCTCACATGGTCTAGAATCACAACAACAAAGCCAGACTTAGGTATTTCCCACAACCCACCCAGTTCCAGGTTAAAACGCACAAATCAGCTTTTAATATCACCCAAAATACAGGAGATAACATGCATACAATAATTCATTTCAGATTTGAGAACATGGATGTCTTTTTAATTTACTTGTTTTTCAGTGTCAGTCATGGATGCTTGCAGATTTGCACATATATAGACAAATATCTACACCCTGAAGTAGGCAGATGTAAAGATCTGATTTGCATGCATATATCATGTATTTGCAAGAATGTATGAGGCATTCATGTCTAAAATAGAAAATCTGGCTTAAGGTATTTTTCCAGTCTGAGAAAATTCTATTTATATATTTATTTATCAGATAATTAGCATAGAATCTTACAATGACTTTTGACTTAGCTGTCATTGATTTAGCTTAGGAAGCATTTAGTTAGAAAAGTTCAGTTAAGAAGGATACTTTACTCCCAAATTCTCCCTTGAGTTTTATTACCTTCAAGATAATAAAATCCATGGATGGCCAGCTGCAGGTGAATAACAGTACTTTTTTAACCTGTATTAGGATAGTCCTAATGTTATAGGAGCTAGTCCTAATGTTAATAGGAACTATATCAGGATAGTTCCTATGTGTGGAAGATCAAACATGTCCAGCTAAGTCTAAAGTGAAGTAATCAAAAGGGAATTTGGTAACGGAAGCAAAAAGCTAAGTGGCAAAGAATTGTTAAATAACATCTGAGGCATGGAGCAGAACCCTACTGCCATTTGGATCAAGGTAACTTTCAAATGGAAAGTGTCCTTCTGCTATGTAATGAAAACAATATAGGTGTGATGATAAACCTTTCGTGTGACCAAATTTAAGGTTAAATGTGAAAACATATCCTTATACAAATTATCAGACTCGAGCACTTTCACAAAACATTTTACTTGAAAAATGTGGATAATCAGTTACAAATAAATAAACCTATGGTACTTAAGAAAGAACTATTTATTAGGACCATTTAGCAGGGAGGATGTTGTACGTATTTGGAAATAAGCTGGGTTTGTTGGTGAATGTACAGAGTTATTAGGAAACAAAAAAGACTGTCTGATGACTTATTCCCAAACAGCAGCTTAAATAATTCCTAAGGTCAGTTTACCTGATTTTGGTTTTGTTCTGTTAAACTGCAAGTTTATTTTAAGACATTTTCCTTTGAAGTTATTGAAGCTTATCTTTGACCTTTTCTCAAAGGTAATGGATCTTTATCTTGTAGTTGCAGGTGTCTAAATGTGTTCTCTTTGTCTTTAATGAAATTCAGTTGTTGGTGAAAAGCTGGCTTTATTGACAGGCACATTGTTTCACTTCAGATACGGATTTCTTAGCGGTTTCTTTCCAAGAGCACAGTAACTTAATTTGTACAAAATATAAATAGTAAGCCCAGTTGCACAAATTCAAAAACATGTATTTGCCATCTATTATTAGTATGTTTCCTTTCTGTTAACACAGGAAATCTCACACAAACAAGTGCACTGATAACTGTGATAAACAAGTTGGTGTAGTGCTTATTTTTTTACTGCTCGCAGACTTGAGGACTGCAAGATATATTGCTATTAAAACGAAAAAAGAGAAGAAAGAAAAGTAGAAATGGCATGTCTTACTTAAATGACATTAAAAAAAAGTTCACTTTATCCATGCATGTTCAGAACCAAACTCATTAAAAAGTAAATGGTGTCATTTTTGGTACTGGAACTTGAGTTAACAAAAACAGGAGTCTGCCCCAAGTCTCAGTTTTTTTGATTCAGACTTCAAATAGTTTTTAAGTAAAAAATACTCATGTGCAACATACTGAGTTTGTAGCAACTGACCATCAGCTGCCAAAGTTGGAATTTCTCACTCTCTTACACACAGTTTGTGGGTATTTTTAGAATTTATTGAGACTCATTGCATGAAGAAAATTACAAGAATTGCTTTCCCAAGTGTGATGGCTATATGAAGTGCACCTGCAAGCATTCCATACCTATGGCACACTTCATACCTTGCCTCGTTTTGTTCACCACTTCTAAGTTTGCCTCTCCCAAGGGACAATGTGAGAGACTTTCATTTTCTCATACTTTCTGATGGTTAATTATTATGTTCATGTCAGCAGTTCTTTTTTTAGCTGCAACAATCTTGATATAGGTGAGATCAACTTTAATACATGAATTGTTCCTTGGTTTTTGCCCTAATTTTATATTACCTTCTGTTGTCAAGTATTAAGGAGTGTAATCAAAACTATTATGGAAGTTCTTGAATATGCCTCCTAATCCTCCCTGCCCTCTCTCTTTATTTCAGAAGGTATTTAATTACCATTAAATTAAGAGGGAGCATCATCAAATTTTAGATTCCTATAGTGGTAGTGAGAAAATTAGGGGTAGCATCAAGTACATTATTGGTCTACTGTTAAGCAGAAAATTCTGTGAAACACAGAATAAAAATATAGGTCAGACAGTGCAGAAAAGATAAGGGAAGTTAGCTAAACAGTTCAAGTCATAGGAAATTTTTTTTACCAACTTTGTTTTTACCAAAAGATTAAGATTAATAAAACAAACTACAAAACAGTCTGCTTAGACAGTTTCCTACTTCAAAATTAATAAAGAATAAACCATGGAATATTTACATTTGAAAACCACAGTGTTATTAAGGAGATTGAGGTAAAATGACATTTGAGAGTAAAAATATTAACTTCTATGCTTGGGGTTTTTTAATGAGAAGGCGAAGCAAAATATTTTTACTAATATGAAATGATTTTGGTGTCTCAGGACATGAAAATGTTAACAAACCAATGGTTCTTTATTCCTGGGTTTGGATAGGAACGGGTCTCAACACTGGAAAAATTCTGTAAGTTAGGTGTGCCAGTTTCTTTGAAAACCCAATAAAATTCATAAACTGCACTCTAAAAATACAACATTTTTATAGCTGGGCCAAACTCAGCTCATGTGTTAAGAAATTCTGTGAAGATCTCTCAAGATTTCAGAATTTGTTTATAACATTTATAAGAAACAGCCCTTCTTAGCTCTGTGTACCTATAACATTTGAATAGGTTCTTACCTAATGATCGTTGGAAAAATGTTCCCTCTCACATGTATTTCAAGTATTACTTTAGAAATTCTCTTTCAGAATGTCAGCTGCCTCTTTACATCTTTCTACTGTCTCTCCTTTTTTAATTGCAATAAAGAGATGCCTGGCTTTGCCAGAACAGTCCAAAAATGCTGGTTTATGCCACAGCTTCTCAAGGATTTTCTTTGAATCATTATTTTATATTCAATTTTCAGAGAGAACATGAGATTTTCCCTCAGTTTATGTCTTCATTAGAGGTAAAAGAAATTACGCAAAGCAAAAAGTGAGCTAGGACTGTGAAACATTGCAATACCTCCCAACATACAGGGACACAGCAGAATTATGATGGAAACTTGATCACTGAGTCCCACCAACCTTTTCCAAACTTTGTTGTTTGGGTTTTTTTTAAGTGATCAATGCATATTATAAACATGGCTTTTTTTTAAAGCTGTCTGTGCATATGGATTATCTTAGGCTGGCTAATTATGTCTTCCCATAGTCTAGTGAGGTCTGAGAATGGAGCAAGACAGATGCTCACCTTCTATGTAAAGCAGATTGCAAAACACAGACATCCTGGGAGAGAGGTGAGCTATGCTCATTGCGGAATGCATGCCAGACTGTCCATTTACAAGATGCATGTTAAAAGATAGTCCTGAACCCACTGAACTTGAAGTTTAAACGGAGGGCAAAAAATGAAGATAGGTAGTAAGATAAAGGAAGATTTTTTCTATTTTACATCTTAGAAGCTGAGTCACAGAAAGATTAAATAACTTGCCCAAGGTTACAAGGATGCTTAAGCTGATCAACCCTCAGTTTCTTGTTTTACCCTTCTGTAATACACAATATTAACCTACTATGAAAGAAGAATATTCCCACACCTGAAAAAAATAAAAATTCTTTCACTGTATCTTTCTGCACTTTTTCTTCTTCTTTTTTTTTTTTTTTTTTTTAATGGATTTAGTGTGACCTTTTCAGAAACCCTAGAAGCCTAATTCTCATCTAATAAACTGGGTCTGACAGAAAAAGTATCTGCTGATACAAAAGCCCTAGAACCTGCCGCAAGCAGAATATAGACCTTAATAAGAACACTTGCATGACACTATGTTGAATGGAAAGATCTAGAAACTTATACTTACTGCTGTGAATTCCCATTACATCCTTAGATGTTCTAGACAAGTTCAGCTGATATGATTATACTGTGACCTTTGGCTGCTGGTGGAGAGTAGCATGCTTAGCAAATGGAACATGAAGCAAATGGAGCTCTGTAAGACAGCACATGGTTAGTCTGTGGAGGTAACTGTGCCTGTGTTGCAGAGAAAGCTACCTGGGGAGCATGTGAGATAAGAAAGGATTTGTTCCTTGTTTGATGGGAGAAAGTCTTTTGATGTATTATGTATATGAAAGGACAAAATATATACATTATATATACATATAAAATATGGGGAGCCATCAAATTGGGCAAAAGAATCAGACATAGGGTATATTAGTTTTGATTTCTGTTACTTGTGCCAATGCCATATGAGTCTGCATAACTTGTTTATGCTAACAAAAGTATGACCAGGAAATAATGAAATAATTTTGAAATAAATAATACCTGTATGAAAAAATCACAGCCCTTTTCCATAATTTTGGATGTCCCTGCAATAACAAACTGAATAAGTTTTACAGAGTGTGGTAAAATGCACATAGCTCAAATGGTAGTTCATGTCAGTAGCACAATTACAAAATGCTGTTGGATATATGAACTTTTCACCTAAAATTAAAGCCTCTTTTCCAAGTTCTGTATGCATTGTTTCCCTGTTCTTCCTGAGACACTCCTCCTGGTGCCCAAGTGTGCTTGCCAGAGCTTGCAAAGAACAAGGATGTGGGAATAAAGAATTATTCTATTCATTTATTATTCTTGATGAATAGTAAATTATTCTAATAACATTTACTATTCTATTCATTTATTACTGGAGAATAATTGGCCGGGAATGGCTTCTAAGAAGTTTTTACCAAAATTAGACTTTGATGGGTTTACTGTGTTTATCTTCACCTGCATGAAAATATCTTTGTAGCTCTCTCCACCTAACTGTTCCCACCTCCTCCCCCACTCAGACATGTATCTGTTTCCCAAAGCTGCTACTGTGTTGTCAAAAAAATGTTAATCTCCTCCCAAAGACCCAGCCTCTTCCTTCACACAGCTGAACTTCCATTTCTGACAGAAACCCTTCTTCTAGTCAGATGCATCTTGTCTGTGCTAATGAGAAGTGTATGTGAATGGGGGAAAGACCTGAACGAAGATCAAAGAATAGGTGTGTCTATATGAGAATAGAGGTTATAGGTAAATGAAAGGAGGTGATTATGGAAAGATACATATATGGGAGAGATGAAATGTCTGCACAGGTGGTATATCCAGCTGAGATTTTAAAGTTAATGGGACCACAGAAGGTCCCTCTGTTTACCTCCATGCAGAGGACCCAGTGTTGCTGTCTTGACTTTGATCAATGCTTACTTGGGGCTGCAGTGCTTGCAGATGTCCAGATGGCCTTTCTCCTTGTCAAGAAAGGATGAGCTTAATTGTGTTTTGCTTTAGAGCTGTTGTGGAGGAGGGCTGCTTTTCTGCATGCTGCTACCTATCCAGACTGAATATTCCTCTATCTCTAAATCATTTGCATAAGTGACTGAATTCTATATTTGTCCAGAATCGATGTTTCATCTTCTCTCACTTCCTTTCCTTCCTTTTATGGAAAGAAGGAACTTTTACTCCCTCTCTTCTTTGTAGAACAAATATAGATTCTATGAAAGATTTAACATATAAAATTCACTGTGAACATAACACCAAAGAATACATATGAAAACTTAATGTTACCTTACAACCAGTCTGTTTTCTTTTCCAAAGTCTTTTCACTTAACAGTGTAATTATTATCAATCTAAGTAGTAGATGAGGTTAACTGCCTAGTGCATGACCACTCACATATTTACATTAGACCTATCTTGAGATCCCACTCACTTCCCAGCTAGCTTGGTACGAGAACATCTATTACACTTTTTAATTTTGTGTCTCTAAGGTATAACTTCAGGGTAGAATCCTGTAGCAGCTACAAATATGCTTCCTTGTGATGTTGAACTTTGGAGCCCAAGTGGACTAAGCCCAGAAGAGCTACTGCATTAGCTTATGCCTGCTCCATCTAATCCCTTATCCTGTCTCTGACAAAGACCAAGAGAAAATGCCCAGGGATAATGATGAGAAACCAGTCAAAGTACAGGATGTTTATTCTCCTGATCTATCTTCATAGCTCACGGCAGACAATAGCTTAATTTAACCATCAAATATTGAATTGTTACATTCACTATTCAAACATTCTTGTAAGTGCACTTTTAAGCATCCATACAGCTTTAAAAAACTTCCCCCAGGTCTTGCCCTAGGAAGATCATGAATTTTCATCTCCCTTGGCTCTGCCAGGATCTCTGGATTTTCTCAGGTTCCTTTCAAGAAGAATGCCTCGCTTCTTGTGACTGTGAAAGTATGTTCCTGATTCAGTCTAGCTGGAAATATCTGAGGGAAAATAAAGAATCTTACTGAAGACAGTATTAGTTTTCACAAATGTCAACTAAGAAAAAAATTCTTACCAAAAAGACAAATTTGAAGAACCAATTTACGGCCAGGGTCTTAACAGTGCTGTAGAAGCACTATATAATGAAAAATACATAACTTAAAATTAATAATGTTATTTTTACTAGGGAAAAAGTTATTTTCCTGAGGGATCCCAAATTCCCTGCTTGAGAGCACTTTGACTCATTTAATTATTGGAACTGTAGAGATAACAAAATAAAAATATTAAGAATAAAATAAAAATCTCCTGGGATAAGCACTTCCCCCCCC
>NW_009913240.1:64313-119531 GCF_000696875.1 Nestor notabilis
TGCTTTAGGTATGATATCTGCCAAACCTAAGATAGAACGTGTAAAATGAAATACAAGAGAGAGAACATTATCTGCATTGGCAGATCTTGTCAGTGGGAGCACTTCTCTGCCCCAGTACTTACATTGCAAAACTTACTTTTTTGCACGTACATCCTCTACTTTTTAAGAGTAGCTTTAGGCTGCAAAGAGAGAAAAATAAGTTAATAAGTCAAAGGTTGTAATGCTTCCGACCGTTTGTCTGGGCAGGTTGATAAAGATGGTGAGAGATGTGTAGATTTGATTTGTTTGGCATGTAAAATGATGAAAAAGATGATAAGTGAAAGGAATCCTTCATGCAGTCCTGTCACTGTCAAATAGAACCAGTTGGGGCAGGGTGAGTGTCTTTTTTGACATTGCAAAAGAAAAAAAAAAGAGATTGAAAATAGATTGTACTTATCTAATATCACTAATGAAACCACAGTGATGTCAGTTCTGATCAAGCTATAATCGGAGTTGCTGATTGTGTGATAACAGGCTTCCTTTTTACGTGTTTTCTACATGTTTGCAGTGGAAAAGGCCATAAATGATTAACTGTGGGTGAGTGGAAATATTGAAGAAAAAAATAACTTTGCCACAACAACAACAAATGAGAGAAGACTTCAGAGTGAATGCAGAGGAGAGGAGGAGAAGAGAATTCTGAGTATTATTAAACATGTGAAAGAAGACTCATTTACTTTATAAGAAGTAGATTACACACAGACACATTCACAACTTTGTGGTCATTGAAATTTGCGTAAGTGCTATTAATCAGCTCACCACAGATTATCATAGCTATTTCTTTGGAAATGACACTTGAATTTAAACCTAGTGCTAACTAAAAGGGAAAGCAGCAAAAACATTACTTGAACAATAAGAAAAACCACAAGTTTGCTTAAATCCCGTTGGATCAGATTCTGCTGGATTTACTCACAGTGAGTAGCACCTTACTTGATTAAAAGTCCTTCCTGAAGTCATTGGGGTCAGAAGAGCAAGTATTCAATGATAATAAAAACAACTAAATATCTTCCTTAAACCTACCTCACATTCTTAGGATTCTGTAAAAAGTTATTGTACAATACTCTGTTTTCCAGGCACAAAATAAACGATTACCCAGGAATAGATTTACTTAGGGTAAGTCAGTCAGTCAGTAGCAGCTCCTCCAACTAGCACCACTGATATGGTTCATGCACTATGTCACCTGTTGATTGCAACTACATTTCTGTGTCACTGCTCCCTTTCACTGTATGGCTGGATCTGTCCCTGCCATTGCAATTAAGGTAGCAGATGGGTAACAAATGATGAATCTGAAATAAAAAAGTTTTAGGAAATATACTGCAATATAGCAGAAGCAAGTATAAGCAGAGTGTTGCTTATAAGTTGCTTGTAAGTAACCGTAGCTGGTGAATACTGTTGGTAAGGTAGTCAGTAACTGTCTCTTTCAGCCTTTCTCTAGCTGGACCCCACTGCTGCTTGGAAAAAGAGAAAATCACCTCAGCAGACTAATTAATAAACATGCTTAGATGGCTAACCACTGATCTCAGGCCCTTTAAAAGAAAATACAATCATTACTTTACATATAAAAGAATAATAACCAATCCCTCTTCCAGTTTAGGTAGTTTCTAGCAATCAGCAAGTATTCTGAAGAAGCAGGTAGGGAATTGTTGCTAGTAATCTGTTGTACCTTTCTGTTTTTTCTCTAAATTTTTGTTCCTCTTCCTCATGGCATGCATATTGGCCAACATGTGTAGAACAGATAGAATGTTATCAGTATTGTTTTATAACAGAGTTACTTCTTTCACAGTGTGGAAGTCTTCACAGACATGTTCCTGGATACATTTTGGGCAGTTAAGAAACAGAAGTAGTATTTGTCCAAAAGTAATTAAAGGATAGGGTTTGACCTCATTATTACTGTGCATTATATGGTTAACTTTGTACAATATTGCTTGGATTCCTTTAAATGGAGAAGGAATTTTGTTCTTAAGACTCCAAACCTGACTGATAATGATACTATTCACCAAAATCTGATGAATCAACTAAAGTGTGTGTGAGCTATATCATCTGTGGGGATGGATGGATGGATGGATGGAGGGATGGATGGATGGATGGATGGATGGATGTGAGATAACAGTCAAGGGGCAGTTCTGTATCCAGTAGATCCTCAGTGCTCTCTGTAGTTTAATTCAGTCTTGCTTATCGTATTTTTTTTTATATCTTGTAGAATCCAGCAGTCAGACAAGTTATCTATAGATATGTGGCTTGCTTTCAATGGGAGCAAATTTGTTCCTGTTACTCCCAACAGCTGAGTTGCAAATAAATAATGAGCACTAAAATGTTCACACTCCCTTTACTTCTCTGCAGCTTTTGAGCAAGCTGAGGTACCTGTAAGTCAGTGAAATGAGACAGTCATGGTCATCTCCAGAATAAAAACATTTTCATTGTAGATCGCCACTAAGGAGAAGACATGAACTGTAAACTTCAGTCTTTGAGAGGAATACATGTGTGTGCATGTGTATATACAACTATACATGCATATACACATGTATAAACATTTTATATGAATATATTTTTAATGTTCTTTTATGATCATTGTTTTAAAAGGGTATGATTTCCCAAAATGGAAAATTCTGGATATTCCTTCTTACATTCTGCATCAGAACAGTGGGATAACTGAATTCTTTAAAGTAGATAATTTCTAAAATATGAACTGATGCCTCGGGGTAAATATGAGATAGCTGTGAAATCCTTTTAGACATTATCTTCTAGAATTAAAGGCTAAAAAATGGGAAGTGCTTTCTGTTGGCCAATGTTTTGCAACTTTGTCATATCAAAAACTGTGATGGATGTTATAATATCAGCTTACAATCCAGGAATATCTTCTTCCCAAAACAACTGAAACACAAACAAAAGCAGAACTTCACTGACTGATTTTTCATTTAAACAACAATATCAAAGCCTAAATGTAAGATATTTTAGAGCACTTGTACAATTAAATAAATAAATAGTTCTCTCATATACTTTCCTTCCTCAAAGGAAAGGACAGTAATTTTTTAAAGTGATTAAGAATAAACTGTTCATTAAACATTCAAGCATGATAACAGAGCTCTGAAGTCATTAAAAACCCCTAGCCTAATATGACAGTCGTCATTACATTTTTATAGACTTATTTGTATATTTAATATATATATAGAAGAAATATGCTAGCACTATTTTTTTTCCACATTTTAATGATGAGCAGTTTTCAACCTAGCCCACAGAATATCTTGCTTACTTTAATTAATATTGGCAGTCATTATCGTTCACCTGTGTTTGGAGTGCTATTGTTCAACAAACCTGTTAGGATGAATGCAAGCCTGTGCTGTGCCATACACAGAATGGAAAGATAGAGAGCTTCTGTCTCACTTGTGGGATTCTTCATCTAAGGTCTCCTCATCTCTGTTTTCACTCCTTGTTGAGGATTTTGAGGTGTTATTAAGGAAAGGGCACTTATGGAAAAAAGAAACTGTGTTGATTTCTCCTGTCAGGTGAATGAGAAGATTTTAAGCCCTGTTGTATCCAATTGCCAGGTGATAAAAGAACCTGTAGAGATGCACTGACAAACAAATGACTGGCAGATGAAAACTGGTTTAAGGATTAAATGGATGCATAATCTGACCCCAGGCTAGGCTGGGAAGCACAAAATTAATTAAATGAGAAGTTTTGGATTAGGAAAAAATGGAAACTCAGCGCTTTCTCATGCTTCTCAGAATATGGAGGAGAATGTGTTTGCTGCTATGAAGTTGCCGAGAGAAGGGAAAGGATTTCAATAAAGAATTGGAGATCCTTGGAGACTTTGCTGCCACTGAGAGGCAGGAATAGGCAGAAGCAACTGCTCTAGTTTCAAGGGGCTTTTCTTGCAGGGATATCCGATTTGTCCTGGTCCTAACTAGGTCTCTAGTATGATAAGTTTCGTTGCTGAGGTATAACAGGCTACTGGGCAGAGAAAGCTGGAATGTTTCTTAGTGCCATGATTTGAGAAATCCAGTTTCTTTTCTTACACAATTTTACTAATGAGTTTTAGTTTTCGTATTCTTATTGAGGAATAGCTAAGATGGTATATCAAAAAGATGGTTTTCAATTTGTTTAACATTACTAATAGTTTGGTATAATAAATAGAGATAGTAGTATTCCTATGTATAAAAAAATCAGTCTTAAAACCAGTTTAAAAAAAATCCAGATTCTTTACTAAAAAAAAAAAAAAAAAAAGTCACAATTGATTCCTGTATTTCATAGCATTATAGAATCAGGGAATGGTTTGGATTGGAGGTGCCCTTAGACATCATCTAGTTCCACACACCACCCCCCATTTCGGGATTCTTTGTTAAAATTTGTAATACTTATTCTGTCTTTAGCTAGTTAGTTACTAGTGAACATACTGCTTGCATCTTGTAGTTTTTTCGGTGTGTTGTGTTAGTAACTAGTCTTATAAATCTAAGAACAACTTTCAGCTATAGCTTTTAAACAGACATTTTGTGTATTTTTTTAAAATCTGCATTTCCCGCTTTCCTGCCACTTAGTCTTTTTTGGTAATTTCCCTCCTCCCCCCGCTCCCCCATTTTATTTTTAAAAAAACCCAGTTCTTTTATTATTTATAGAATCATAGAATGGTTAAGGCTGGAAGGGACCTTAAAGGTCCACCTAGTTCTACCTAATTCCACCCCCTCTGCCATTGACAGGGACACCTTCTACTAAACCAGGTTGCTCAAAGCCCCATCCACTCTTGCCCTGAACACTGCCAGGAATGGGGCAGCCACACTTTCTCTGGGCAACCTGTGTCAGTGCCTCACCACCCTCACAAGAGAGAATTTCTTCCTTATATTTCATCTAAATCTGCCCTTTTTCAGTTTAAAGCCATCCCTCCTTGTCTTATCACTACACACCCTGGTAAAAAGTCCCTCTCCAGCTTTCTCGTAGGTCCCCTTTAGGTACTGGAGGCTGCTCTAGGGTCTTCCTGGAGCCTTCTCTTCTCCAGGCTGAACAACCTTAACTCTCTCAGTCTGTCTTTATAGGAGAGGTACTTCAGTCTTCTGATTGTCTTTGCGGCTAGGGACCCAGATCTGGACTCCAGGTGAGGTATCACAAGAGCAGAGTAGAGGAGAAGAATCACCTCCTTCAACCCACTGGTCACACTCCTTTTGGTTCAGCCCAGCACACAGTTGGCTTTCTGAGCTGCAAGTGCACACTGCTGGCTCATGTTGAGCTTCTCAAACAACACTCCCAAGTTCTTCTCCTCAAGACTGCTCTCAATCCATTCTCTGACCAGCCTGTATTTGTGCTTGCTTTATGTGTTATGATCCTTAGCATAACACATCTTGGGGTAAATTAATATAGAGACTATCTGGAACATTGCTTGGGGGTGGGTCTTTCAAGACTGAAAAGAACATTCTATTGGAAAATTCATTAACATTTTCAGAAAAAGTTATATTGGTAAAGCATTTTGTTTACAATGATGTTCTGTTTCAGTATACTCTGTAACCAAGAGAATTCTCTCTTCGTTTAGATATGTCTTTGTAATCATAATGGAGATTTGTTCTTGGAATATATGCTTCATATTTTATTTATAGCAAGTCCTAATAACAGCAGAACAATTCCCTCTGGGTTTCCATATTTCTACCATTAGGACTGAGCCAGATATGTTAATCTGTACAAAATCAAGTGGGTTTGCCTGCATTTTACAGAGACTTTCCCCTATTATTAGGTATTTAGAACACACGGTTGCATTTTTTTTTAAGCTATATGGGTAAGTTTTTAATTAAGTGGTAGGTCAAGAAAACAAGTTTGTTTGGTGAAGCAATAATCTAGAGGAATTTCTATTTTTAGATTTCTTGTCAAGATGAAGAGAACATTTTTTCTCTAGTTCTAAAGCTCATCCCTTTAAGAGATGCCTTTTCAGCAAGTCTTTTGTTCAATGCTCACTGGAAAGCACATTGTTTTATGAGCATCTTGAATTTGACAAATTGTCTGTTTTCATAAAATTTTTGTGTATTTGTAGCCTATTGTCATATTGACAGGGTTAAAATATAAATTGAGATGCTGGAGTTTTATAGTATGAATATTCTGATCTCTTTGATTAGTTCTACTTTTACAGCAAGCTAATAAAATGATACCTCATAAAACAGCTATGGTGGAGGCATATATTAATATCCTACTTTTACTGCCTTAGTCATATGGCAACTAAAAGAAGTGGCAAAGATCATCCAGTAACTATTGGTGGAGTCAGTCTGCTGTTGTCAAAACAACATTCCTAGTGGTAATAGTGGGATGAATTACAAACTGGTATTTTAGCTCCTCCTTTTCTTGAGAGAAAAATGATTGAAATAAACCAGCAGATTTTAACAGATTTTGAAATAAAACAGTGAGTAAAAGTGATTACTAAAAATGTTGAAAAACACTGACTGTCATTCAAAAACAATTCTGTTAAAAGGCTTTTACATATCTCACACTTTTTTTGGAAGCTAATAGAAGGGTTGTTTACTGTAGATAAAACCCACAAAGAGTAAGAATTAAGAAACAGGGATGATTCTAAGCTTACCTATTAATTCTTGGTGAATACCAAGGCATCAGAAAGTTATTTCAGGTTTATGTTGATGCAAACTATCCACCCATTATAGTGGTTAAAAATAAATAGAGATGTTTCTTTACATCATTCTTATTCACTGCTGGTGCTTTTCTTGTAGGAGAAATCAGGAGAACTCTGGTGCTTCTTATACACAGGAAAATAAGTTGAATCAGCATTAGGCTGGAAGATTTTGCAGAATATAAACCAATGGAATTATCTAAATGCCCAAGTCTTTTAAAAATGGTTAAAATAATAAAGTAGAATATCAGTCCTAAATTACACTTAAAGCTGTGTTAGCAACCCTAAGAACCTTTTCCCTTTGCAATGTTCCCTGAGAACTGTTTGCTACAGTGAGCTTCAGCCTCTGCCACCTCAAGATGTGATCTGATGTGGCTGTGGCACCCAATTTGAAGGATACTGCACAGCCGGTACGGAAAGAATGGACTATTTTTGGACAGCCGTACTGCAAATGTTCTGTGTGGTAGCCTTGTGCATGTGCAGAGCATCTTTACAGTGTATGTCTAGTGAGGCTGACCTGCACATAACCAGAAACTCTACCGGGATATGTAGGGTAGTGGAATATATCAGTCATCACCTCCCAGGTATGCCAGCTTTCCCTTTCAGAGAGAGGAGGTACAAGGGCAATCGGTAACATCATTTCAGTTTTGTTCCACTGGTATTAACAATGATTCCATACGAATCAGATTCTAACTCTTACCATGCAAACCATTACAGTCTCAGCATTTGCCGCTCCATGGTCCTTCCTGCACTTAGGAGATAGCGAATGCAATCACAGCTGAGTGGCAAGTGTTGCACAGTGGATATCTATTGGAGTCTCGGTGAGCAACATTGTGCCATGGTGCCATGAATATTAAGATCCACACCCTCCAGCAGGGAAACACCATTGACTCCGGTGAAGGTGTGTTGTGACAGCTGACAAGCTAGCTCTCGAAATACAGATCTTGACTATATATTTGTAATACAGGCTATTCACTTAAAATATGGAACAAATGTTTGTACCAAAATGCTACATTTTAGTGCATGTGCAGAAAGTAAGACATTTCTTTCTTAAAAATAATACTCCATTATTCCTGTCACTTCACACTGGTGACTGTTAAATAGCTTTTCTTTCCCTCTTCTCTCTGTCTAAAACTTAATGTTCTGCTTTTATTTCAGCTTCACTAATGTTTGTCCATTACCACATATGGTAACTCAGCTGCTTTGTCTGCTAGGGGCTCTAACTTGATTTTTTCTTCATTTTTAAACTCTTCTTTGCTCCACATTACTTACTTTTAACATCTAATAGATGCTGGCAGTTCTAATTCTAGTTTACCACTTAAGGAAAATAGAAAAACATCCCCTTAAATCCTTAATTTCACAAGAAAATACTTACAATAAATTTGTTTTTTCATAAATGTTTTTATTTTTGGTGATTAAGAAAATGTATCAGTATTTTATTCTTTCCTCCTGAACACTGGAAAAAGAAAAGATAGGGAAAGCAAAAGACTCTCTCATTTATTAAGTAGGAAATTTCTAATGGAAGTCAATCTGAATTAAAGGACTCTATAGACAGTCAATGGTCAACATCTGGCTTGGGCATGGCACCTCCCATTTGCAAACATTGGTGGTGATTTTGCTTGCTGATTCATCAGTACTTTGCCAGGGTTTATTTTTACCTTTAAGACTACTGACACTCTACTTATATCTTTGAGGTGATTTGAACTGCCTTATCCACGACCATTCTGAACAAATCCATGACACTATTGTGGATGATTTCCTTGGTTTGCAGCTTCTTCTCTTGGTGCTGCATTTATAGTGTAAATCCACTTCAGATATGTAGTTTGGACATCAGAAAGGAATGAGATACTGCTTTCTGCATGGGTAGAACCCAGCTTTTGCAATGTGTCTCTTAACAATTTCCTGAAGGATCACTTTCAGATATGCCATTTGGCTAAAAGCAAAAAAAAAAAGAACTGGGTAAGAGTGATCTGAATCATTCATATATATTTTGAATTGCATCTTTGGAGATTTTCAGAGATTATTCATTTCAACAAAGAGTCTCTGAGTGTGACAAAAGAGCACTAATTATTTTACGTGAAAAGAATGCCTGTTCATTTTTTGTTAAATTTTAACACAGTAATCAGCCTAAAATATATTTGTAAAATCTTGGTTTATATTGGTCACTCTAGAAATTGTTTGCTACCTCTTACATAGTTTTTTGAACACTTTCATTAAATATTATAATATGCTTGCAATGCTATTACGTTAATATTGTCCAGTAGTATTTACAACTCACCTGCATGTCTCAATGTATGCTTTATTGTCCAAATTTTCCTTTGTGAAATATTGCCTATGGAATATCTTGTCACAGAACAATCTAAACACAGTGCAGCTTACTATTTCCATAACATCTGTCTTTTCTACTATAGAACAGATTAACAATTATGTCTTAAAAAAAAAGGGAAACAAAACCATGTAGCTTAGACAGCAGTAGCTGGCTGTACTACATGTATGTCAGAGGAAAAGGTCTCTCCCACAGTGCAGCTGGTAGGGTTCACACTTTCCCTTCTCATTGTACAAGAGAATGCTATATTATTTCTATTACAAAATGATTGTCTGAGAGGGAAAAAAAAAGAGATAGCAGACTCTCCCACCCTTCTGTTTCCATGCATGCAAAGCTTTTCAATTGTGTTAAGCCATATAGCAGAAGGATTTTTTAAATTAGTGTTTTGTTTTAGCGATGGTTGCTGATGTGTACACGTAATACAGTTTTAATCAAATCCCAAATGTTGAAGACCTTTCAGCAGTATCTTAGGCAGCACTGTGCAATGCTTATTCCACTTGAAGTGGCCACTAGGGAGGTACAATTAGCTGTTCCCATGGAGAAGTTTGTTATACTAATAAATAATAAGTAGTGTAGGTAGAGATGGAATCAATTAAAGATATTTTTGACCATCTAATGGTTTATGGGAATACTAAATAATTGACAACAAGTTTTGGCTATGTGTTCCATAAGCATGTTTTATTGTAACTAAAGTGTGACCACAGAACAAGGAATACCTCTGTGTTGACAATCATAAAGGTTAACTTATACCACTTTCTTAAACATCACTGCTCTTAATGTTCACTGTTAACCCTTTCTAAAGAGTTAAAATGTAGACATAAATGTGCATGTACTCCATGCTGAAGTTGCTGCAGCAAAGCTCATTTTCCTTGTATTTTTAGAAACTAAAAAGATACTTGAAATGTTAGGAAACTAAGAAGTTATTGTTATCTCTACTTTCACGTGTTTGCTTGAATAACTCAGAATTCATTTTGTTATTTAAGACTGATTTGACAAACTTATTCAAACCATAGCTTAATCACTTTTATTTGTATGAAGTAAAAATATTGACAGAGATTCAAACCAAAACCAGCTCTAGCCATCCCTTTGGGGGGAAAAAGGATTTGTTCAGTAATATTTGCTGAAGGCAAAATGCAGTAAATATAAAATCAGATTCACCAGCCCTTTAAGTCTGACTCGTTCCACTCCAGCAACAGCTAGTTTTTTGAGGTTTCCCTGCCATTAGAGAATTCATGGATGACCTGAACACTGTCATAGCTCTTATACCATCTTTTTTTTCTCTTTTTATGTGTAGAGAATGTAATAGAAAAACAATCATTGGCATAGATATTTGAAGTCAGAAAACAAATAAAGTTTTAGGACTGAAATGAAAATATGCACTATACAAAAAACATAGTTCCTATTAGACTTCAGTACTCCTCAGAGTCTATTGAAGAGCCAAAATGCTGTGGTAGCTGGCAGTGGTATTAATTTTTTCAATATTATTATTATTAATAATAATAATAGTAATAACAACAACAACAATAACATCAACAGCCTTAGAATATTATGGTAATAAAAATTGAATTTCTGTTGTTATGATCTCTCGAGACATAAACTAAAGCCATTCAATGACTGATAATGACTTTGATGAAATAATTTTGTCAGTACTAATAGAAGGAATTCTACTTGTGTTCATTTTGTGAATGAAAGTAACCACTAATGAACATTACTTTTACACTTAGAAAGGACTTTTAAAGAGCTGTTATTGTTAGCAAAGTTTTAATGAAGTAACAACTTTGAATCCTTTATTTATCGAATATAAAGCAAGTACTATGCACATGCCGTTCCCCCAAAGAAAGCTAGAACAGTTTAGGCTACACAAAATTACCATTAATTTTGAAGAAAAAATACTGCTTTTTTTCAAAGGCAGAACTGTACAAGTAGGATAAAGAATCCTTTATTCTTTATCGTCAATCTCCTGAGAAGTTTTTAAGAAATTTGCAGAAACTGCAAGCCATACACTAAGATTCTATGTAATATTCTTTGTAAGTTTCTCCCTGAATTTCTGGTGTTTTTAGGAGACATGGATGCATGGAACCTTTTGTCATCCAAGAAGACTATAGTGGTATGTCACTGAAACACTACACTTGAACTTTGGAAAGCTGGATTATATTTCTGCTCAGGTAGAAAAGAGAGGGACAGAGTGTTTAGTAGCCTGCCTCATATCTACCATCCTGTCCCTTTTCCAGACTTGTCTGTTATTCTTCCACTGGCTTCTCATAGTTTCTAGTCACCGTTTATTTTTTTGGTGAATGTCAGTATTCTTTCTTTAACTCCTGCTTCTATTTCTTTCTCACTCTCCCATTCCCACTAGCTTTCAACCCTATTTTCTGAACATTTCTTAGCAGTCTTGTCACAATCCATTTCCACATCCATGGTCCATATTATCATTCATGCCAGCCTATAGTAAGGTGAAGTCCTTGAGAAAATAAACTACGAAGTTCTGCTAAGTCTCTGCTGAATGCATGTACATTCATGTGTACATGAACTTTCAACTTGACTAAAATGGGATTGATCTTGGTAACAGCAGCAAAAAATGTTTGCTCTTCCTTCTGCCTTAAAGCATGAATGTGCTAGACCTTCTCAGTTGAGATGTTGCTAGAAGATACATCTGCACACAAATACAGTTTTCTTCAGTCTTCCTCTGGAACAACTACATTAATTTAGTAAGAAACTTTTTCTATGTATGTTCTTTTAGACTTTTAATGGTAACAATAAACCCTCTCTTGACAGAGTGGCAAATAACCAGTAGCTGCAAATACATTAGTATTCTAGTTCAGATTAGGAGAGAACTGATGAAATGAATCTCTCTTGCTTTGTTTCATACCTCTAAGTGGTCCAGAACAGATAAACAGGGCTCCTTTTGGGTAAAATTGAAGTGGAAGATGATTCCCAGGAGTACACCTAGCACACTTCGACTCCTAATTGGTGTTCAGCATATGACATCAGACTAAAGCTAATCCAAAAGCCTCTCTGTAGTTAATATAGTGTGGATGTCAGGTCCTCAGCACCAACTGTGCTTGGCTGAGCGTTTTTGCTTCTGTTGTGCCGTATCATTTAATATGGTTGGTACAGCCAGTAGATTTCTAAATGGCCACTACGCTGTAACAAATCGGGCATTAACCCAGAGATTTCAAGAACAGAGCTGACCAAAAGGTAAAATTTCCTTTCATAAGAAAATTATGACTTTTGAGAAATGGGAGGAAAGAAAGGTTGTGAACATGAGCCTGTGGCACAATAACTGAAATGTTTACCTGTGTTAAGCTAGATTTTTACTTCCTTTCAATGCTACTATTAGAATAATAGAGATACTTTTGTGCAGGGTCATAAGAAGCAAAGACAACTGAGCTTTTAATGTTACAGGATTTGTCATAGCTTTTAGACCTGCTGTGGACTCCAGAGCTCATGGGCTCATGGTAAATATATTTTCTCTTTCTAGACAGTATGCTACAGGAGGACTTTGCAAGAGCTAACAACATTAAATCCCCTGTGGTTTTACATTCAGTATTATACTGACTCATGGAAACATGATGGATAATATGTACTGCTTTAGGAAATCACCCCTGACCAGATCCTACATGCCATTTCTTGATGAGAGCTCAATTTTGGCAATTTTGGAAAGATACTGCTTCTTCTATTTGACTTTTTCTCTCTTTTCTATTGTGCCATGAAATAAATCAATGTCTTGTAGAAAAAGGAAAGTTAAAGATTCTACCACATGCTCAGAAGCATGCTGATCTGTGTGCTTTTCCCCCTTCATGGCTCTGAACGCAGGCTGTACTATCATATTTGCTACTTCCTGCCAATGTGATCTGTTTAGTGATGGATGGTTTGAATTCTGGTGCCCTAAAGCTGAATCAAGCCTCCTTCTGTGAATACAGAACTCTGGAATTTCAGCCCAGTCACCTTGAAAAGCCCTTCTTTTTCATTCTGCAGGTTTCTAGTTGTTTTCTGACTTCTGTCAATCACCGGCTTGGCTGAGCCATTTTGCTCCAGCCAAAGAGGAACAGTCATGGTAAACTCATTGCATAATAGTAAACTGTAGTTTTATTTCTGTTCTCTTCAGCCTTGGTTAATTATTCTGGCTTAGTATCATGCTTGAGAAAACATTCTTGCTATTCTTCAGAATTCAGAATATAAGATAACTCAAAATTTCCATATAGTAACTAACAAAAAGAGACATAATATTCTAGCGTTCTAGACCAGCAGGCACTCAAGTGTCCAGAATAACTGATGCACCACTTAAAACTTATCTTTAGGACAAATTTGCCAATTTTTAATTACTTTCTCTCTCCAGAGAATGGATACCCTTTGCGTTCCTCTGCAGATAAAATTAACAATAATGTGAATGCTTCAACCCTGGAGGTGTTCAAGGCCAGGCTGGACAGAGCCTTGGGCGACATAGTTTAGTGTGTGGTGTCCTTGCTCATGGCAGGGGGGTTGGAACTAGATGATCTTAAGGTCCTTTCCAACCCTAACTATTCTGATTCTATGATTCTATGTCATTTGTCACAACTGATAAAACTCTCTGTTGACTATCTGGAGGCACAGGGTTCAGAGCTTGCTGATGAATCATTTCAAGATTTTTCATGGTTGTACCTCATGGAAATTCTATTTTCCCACTATTCATTTTAAAAGACTGTTTTGATTAATCAATTTTAAAATTCATGTTTTCAGTGAGCATTATTGAATGGATGGATGGGAATATTTGTGGAAAAACAATATGAAGTTAAGGAGTATTGAAATAAGTTGAATCTAGAACTGGAATGGTGAGGTTTCCTACAGCAGATGTACTTCCATGTATTCATTTGGAATATACAAACAAAGCTATTTGGTAGTGTTCAGCTGAGGAAAAAAAACCCAAACAAATATTTGAATTTATAAAACTTACACTCACATAGATGGATTGACTTACAAGAAATTTTGTCCTTTTGAGAAATTGGTAATCATAGAAAGACGATAAAGCAGTTAAACATTTATCTAGTTCATTGTTATGCAATTCTATCTACAAATTTTGCTTAAAATTAAAACTGCCAGTATCCAAGTAATTAGAGTATTTACAGCAGTAATAGTTACAATTGAGAGAAACCCAGAAGATGGATTTAGGTTTAGAATGAGCTAACCTGGTAAACTGATAAATTGCAAAGTCACAGTCAGGAGAACTGAAGACTACCTGGACCTCGAACCGCAACTTCTCCTCCAAGAAGAATACTGTGTCTCCATCTGCTGGTCAGCAATATAACCCTCTGCGTTCCAGGAGCTGGGGCGTAGTAACCAAAGCCCAGAAGGCTTTTGTTCTCTCTTTTGTCGTTAGTGGGTAATTAATTTGAAAAATCTCATTCCCGATACTAAAAGGACTTTGAAAATTACAGTAACCAAAGGGACATACTCCATAGTTTATAGCATAAATAAACACTTTTATTCTGTTACTTTAAAATCTGGTTCGTTAGCATCCCCATTTTCCTTTCATAATGGATTAGATTTATACCACCGGGAAAAAACAATTGAAGTCACTGATTCAATTCAAATTTGGAGAGAATTTCAACATTTCATTTTAGTAAACTCATTAGGAAAGGAAAATGTTCGAAAGTTAAAAGTGATAACAATTCAGAAAGATTAAGAAAATCCAAAGTTTATTCAAAAGGTGATCATTTTGATATGGTGATCGTTTTGAAAAGGTGATCAAGTGATTCGTGCAGAACAAGGTATTACATAGAGCTATTAGTAAGAAAAGATGAGTAAACATTTCTTGACCATAGCATAGGCTCATTCTGAGACACAACTGGGAGTCTTTCAGGCAGAGTTGGTTTTGTGTTTCGATTGGCTTGAGTCATCAAAAGCAAAAATTATGATATTTAATTATTTCTAAAGAGATTTCCTCTGTCAATGGCGGACTTTCTAGTGTCAGAGAGAACCCTGTCATCTTAACGAGAATGGTTAAGATGCTTTCCAGAGAAGATGTAAGATGAAAATCCTGCTCCATGTCTTTGATTCGAACAGGGATTCAGATCCAGGTCTTCTGTATTTTAGAGAATTTTCAGACCTCCTTTACAACCGTTACAGTGTTAACCTGGTTTAGTCAATATTTCTCTCTGAAAACTAAAAGAACAGCATATTAAAGGAGATTTTGTCCCTGTAGTTAGTTATCCGGGTTACTTGGTGGTAAGGGAGATCAGTGATCTAGTCTCTGCTTGATATAAAGCAGATCAAACTTCCATGTAGGTCCATTTAATCGTAGCTATCAGTCATAATTAGGCTACTTTCTGGTCACTTTTCTTTGCATAAGAGAGTTTCAGTGGAATTCCTCTTTATGCCCTTTTTTTTGGCTCTGGAACACAAAATTCAAACTGTCAGAATTTTTCATGAAATGAAATTCTAGCTGTCGCTGCTATGTATCAGTCAGAAGATTTCATTCATTCATGAGTTTCTTCTTGATTAACAGTTACAAAAAATACAGAGAAAAGTTGGAATATAATTACTGTTTTTCGGATTTATGATAAATATGTGAACTAGAAATTAATATTAAAGTTTATAGAGGCATTGTAATGCTTGCACTCTAGTGAAAGGGAATGACTTTGTGATTTCACTGAGATTACATCTTTCAACAGATATCTTTATTCTGATTTTTCATTTAGATTTATGATTTGCCCTTGTGCCAAGGCCTTGATGTCAGAATCAGTTTTTGGATCAAATCTTCAGCTGGCATAAGCAATGTAGCTCCATATCATTTTACATTTATTGCAAGAAAACAACTTATGGCAATAAAAGACTGTTGTAAGATACAGTAAAAATCAAAAGCTGTCGTGAAAGTTTACTGAATAATTTTCAGTGCAGAGCTTGGCTGAAGCAACAATGAACTAAAATGTCCCATTTACAGCTGCTGCAGTTTTAAACAATGAAAGTTACTGTAGTTTTTCATAGCAATGAAATTATGATATGAAGCAGATGCGTCTGTAGTGACACTGCTAACACCAATTTCAACTGCCACAGTTGTGTTGAAGTAGCAAAGTTACAATTTTACTTATTGAAAGAGTAAAGTGAACAGTAGTTTGACTAAATTGTATGTTACAACTTCATTTTTTATATTAAATATGTAATTGAGGTGCTTTATGTACTGTTTATCACTGCAATGAAAAGGTAGTCAAAATGAATTTCTCTAGGCTGTTAAACTGCCTCTTATTAGCATTGAAACTATATTTGCAGCACATTATCTTAGGCTAATTTTTTTTTGTATAAGGAAATTGCCGTCAAAGCATAGTTAATCTGAGCTGAATTAGATTATAATTGGAGTCCTTATGAATGGGGATTTAAAATTATTCTGTATTGTCATAGAGTAACAATACATTATTAGGATATTAAAAGTAGTTGGCAGCAGTATCATAAGAGTACATTTTGTATTAACACTTTGTGCAAAGTAAACTGTTCGTTTTTGTTTGAATATCTTTCTTGTATCTTCTGTTATAATAAACTGCCGAAACGTCAGTGCATTAAAGGTTTTTCAGCTTTAAAAATGCATCACAGATTAAGATATAGCTTAAAAAAGGAGTCTATCCAACGCCTTTTGAAGTCAATTGAAAGACTGTGACTTCAATGAGCTTTGGATGGGGCCCACAATGTGCTTGTTGCAAAGTAACAGCTGTGCAGGCCTTTGTTTGCAGGAGAATCAGAAGTCTTACATTTGATGGTTGGGATGTAGTGAAAAGCAAAAAAGAAGAAAGATGGAGGCAAAATAATACATAGCATTTAAAAATGGAAATGAATGCTGTTTGTCCTAATTAGGAGATGCATCATAAGCCTTTGGCTTTCATTATTTAACTGAAAACATTTAAACAAAAAGCATCTGAAGAGGTGAGGATGTTTCTGTGTACTTTTTGCAGAAGGCCATATGAGCACAGTCTTGCAACGAAAAGGTAGTAACGTCTTCACATGTCTTTGATATACAAATGAAGAAGAATGGCATATATAGGTGATTTTTTTTTTCTCTAACATGTTCATTGTGGGGATTACAGCAGAGGCAAGTACCAATAGTCTCAGAACGCATTTTCTTCAGGGGTGAAATGCAAGTACTTTTTCAAGTCATATATGATTTTGTAGTTGATAACATTTAGAAATAGTTAACATGCAAACATTGTCATAATGCAGTCAATTCTATGCACAGAGTATAAATAAATGTGAGAAATCAACATTGTGAGATAATACCTATATGAATAGCTGAATAGATTTGCCAGCTGATGTTTACTAAAATCTTGTGTGCATATATATACGCACACATATATACACATGCTTTTAAAGAATATAATATAACTACATAAAGGTCAGCTACCTCCTGTTTGTCATTTGCTATCGAGTTTACTTAGGTTTGTTAATCACAGAACAAAACTACATTTTTTTTTAACTTCTGTATTGCAGTAACTGTCTCCATTATTTCTGTTTCACTCTATACACAAGGCAGTGCTGAAATGCAGTAGCAGTGGCAAATGTAGCTGTTCAGCTGTTAATTGGGCCGCTGGTATACATTTCAGTTGAACAAAATTAAGAAGGAAAGGTGGAGGCAGAAAGAAAGGTTGAGACACTGGGACCACTCCCCTATTATCAGAGGGAACACATCATATAATGCTTTAATAAAAGGATTGAGATCTATCAAATATATTTTTTGCTTTTGGAGAATGGTTGGAGGACTTGGAGCATGGTTCCAGATGTTCCTTGCACCCTGTGCAATGTCTTTCAATTATCAAAATAATTTTACTCCTGGTCAAAACATACTGTTTTGTTCTTCTAACAACATCAATTTTAACATTCACCCTTACTGTTTACCAGTGCTGTAATTACTGATGGCAGCATATACCCTATCTCAGCTTTGTTTTTCTAGAATAAGCAAAGAAACCCTTTTTAGCATTCTTACATATTTCTTGCTTATTATATAGATGTTTTCTGTACCTTTTGTAATTTGAGTTTCTTCTTCTTTATCTTAGTGGGCATAGTTGTATATGGTATTCAAGATAAGGTCTTACCAATATATAATCACTTACTTCTCTGTCTCTTCTGGAAATACCTTTTTTTTGCTGCATATAAACTCCAGGACACTTGTGCCCTAGGACACACCACATGGTGGTCCTGGCTTCCTTGTAATTCAGACCAACTACCCAGACAGAGTACCGTTTAGATGTAACTAGTGACACTAATGCTAACAGCACATCTGAGGACAACTGTTGCTACCCTTTTATCAGCCTCTGCAGAAACTGCATGTTCAGATAAATGCTTCTAGCCCTTATGACTGCAAAGAAACTCTTCAAAATGGCAGCTGAATCTAGACCCATGTGAGGCCAAGCATGCTGCAGACATGACCTTAGAACTGTAGATATTCCTGTCCTTTATTAATTTTTATTAACTGTGAAGGCAAAGATTAAATGTCTTGATGGGCTCATGTAAAATACATTGATAATTGCCTAGTCAAACTGTAAAAGAAATGAGACTAAGAAACACTTGGCTTTTAGAGTTTTTGTCCACTGAAATTTTACAAAACCAAAAGAAAATGTTGCCGCTACTCCTGGCTTCACTGATCAGATGTTTTGGGGGTGGGGTGGGTGGGTGTGTGCTCATACATAATGGCTTCAAGCCTTTTAATGATGACATTTAAACCTTTCAAAAAACTTAGTTTTGCTAGGGTTGAACTGAAGTATGGAAAAATCTTGGATCTCTCTTCTGTATATTCCCATCATCTTGTTGATTATTGCTATTCAATCAAACATATAATGTCAAAAGGATATATTAGAAGATGTGTATGCTTATTAGAAGCACAGAAGTAGTTTGTCTGGATACATCAACAATACAAATTTAAGAAAGATCGTACTGTGCAGAGAATGTGATTAAAAACACTGACGATTTTTTTGCTAACATCTCTATTAAAGGACAGCACTATTTATTCATTCGTTATCTGAGCTGGAGAGGCAATATTAACTTTCTTTACAATTACTACAATGCTTCTTTAGGTTTGGGGAACAAATCATATACTGCAGCTTGCAATTCCCCACTTCTGTGCTGACTGTTTCTACTCCGTAACTGCAGCAGCACAGGAGAAGGTATAATGCTAAGTCTCTTCTTCATGCAACATTTCAAAATATTATTTTTATGACAAGATTTTCTTGTTTTATTTTCCTCTCAGCTTTGGAGGGCTAAAGATGTCAAAGGCAGGAATACTTTCAGAGATTTGTTTCATGTTACAGATATCTTACTATGAGTAGGTGCTGTAGTACTGTGCCTCTAAGCACAATACTACATTATTATCAATGCCAGCCTAACTCTCTGGTAACTTCTCTGCAGCGAAAACTTGAAATAACGAGCTGCTTAGAGCATTGAATCAGGGCAAAAAACTATTAGAAATTCCATTGTGAATACTGTGCTTGTAAAACAGTCTTGGCTCCCTGTAATTTAGAAAGAGTACCAGGCAGTTTCTTTGATCTTAATGTTTAAATGTCTCTAAAGAAAACTTTGTTTAGTTTGTGGGGTTTGGTTTGGGTTTTTTTTGTTTGGTTGGTTGGGGTGTTGTGTTTTTTTCATTTACACTTGAAGTCACTGCCTGTTTTCCTGTTAAATGTTCAATGGGAAATTAATGCGTTTAGAATCAGGCACTTGTCTCTATTTGGCCTTGCATTATTTATTAATAGAATTTATTTATTTGTTTCTTTCTTTATAAACAAGAAAAAATGTGGATTAATATTCTTCATTGTTTATATTTAGTGGGGCGACAGATATATACGTAAGAATCAAATCACCTAAGTTCAGTGGGATTTTAGGACTTTCATAAATATTAAGGCCCAATCCACAGTGAAATTTAGAAAACAAGGTAAAGTTGAGGTGTCCAGGAGTATAATTCAACCTAATACTTTACAGCAAATGGAGTTTTAGTTCACCCAAGAAGTGTCATTATAATACCTTGCACACTAAAGTGCAGTTGGCTAAACCAATGGGGAAGGAATGTTCAGGGAACAAAAGTGCCTGGAACAACATCATACTTGGAGAAACCTCTTCTGCTTTGCTGTGGTCTGTAGCTATGTAAGTTCAGTGTTTGCAGCACTCTCCCATGGACTTAAATGACAATATTGTGCTCTATAATTTCACTATGGCTCTGTGTCTTTTCAAACAATGGCAATATTAGTTATGTTTTGTACAATAGTCTCAGGACTAGAACAGTTGCCTGAGAACTGAGAGACACAGGTTTTAGACGTAGCTAAAGAAGCTATAGATTGCTTTGCTGGATCACTGCTAAAATAATATATAAGATGCACAGCAAGTTCTCTGGACTTCATGTGGGTCAACTATCACTGACTTCCAGCTGCCATCTCTAAATATCAGTTCAAAATCTTACTCAGTATCAGTGTTTTTAGGAACTTTGCCTTCCTGAATGGTAGAAAACATACAAGAATCCTGAAGGTACGTCAGAAGACTAGGTGATGTTATATCAAAATAACTGAGGGATGTAAACTGAAAACTTAGGCATATTGCCATGGCATGTTTTATAGAAAGCCAGGATACAGAGAATGTTTTTCTATATTGTGACTATACTGTGACTGAGTGGAAGGTGAATACAGAAAGAAATGTTAAATACATACCTGGGTTACAACACTAAAGAGGAAATTTACGAGTGTTATTTTGAATTATGCACATTAGTAGGTCTGATGATTTTTCTGATGATCCCTAAATGCAGAAACAGGCTGTGTTTTCATCACTGCTGAGAACAGACTGCTGGAACATTTGAGTGACTATATACTAATTATCTCTCTAGTATTCTACCTGTTCTGGAGCTGGTGACGCCACTGGGTTTGGTTTTTTTTTCTCATTGCTCCTCATCCTTCTGTCTTTGAGAATGTGTAAGTTGAAGTGAAAATAGAGGGACTAATTTCTTTCTTCTCTGTTGTCTACTACATAAACAAGATTTCTTTTCAGAGCAATAACAATTAAATAAATGTGTTATAAAATGCTTAAAATCATTATTTTTACTAACACCAAATAAAAAGTCTTTTCATACCATTATTCGTTTCATCATCAGAAAAGTTACATAGAAAAGAGGGATGACAGGGTGTACAGAAATTGTGTTAAATGCTTTGGAATTTAATAGAAAATGATGTTTTTCCAAGGATTTCTATGGGTTTAGTCAATTTTCAACACAGAAATATAGTTTGCAGACCTTATTTACTGTTTTAGTGTCTAAGAGCTGTGCTACAAGTAGCACAGGAGCAAAGCAATGGGCTTTGATCAATCTAACTTAATTTACACAAGCAGATCTGACAGCAAACAAGTTACAACACAGCTAAGATTCCTTATGTCATGTTGTATCTTCTTCTATCAAACTTTTACTCTATTTCAATCTATGTGATCACACCTAGTTTCAGGATAAAAGTGCACCGTATCTACACTAGATAAATAGCAGTTATAGAGATTCAGGTATATGAATACTCTAAGTATTTTCTACTAAACTACAGTACTGCTTCATAATTTCAAATCTACATTCTTGTTAGGTAACTGATTCATCAGTTTCCTTAAAGTTACCACCTCTTCTATGCAAGTTTCTGCTCAGCTAAGCTTTGGAATTCATTTGTGACCAGCCACATGGAGCCAAGTCAAAAATGAGAGAGATTTAACATTTAAATTTTCCAAATTCCTTCAGAAGCTATATAATTTTGAGGTGACGAAAAGGTTGTTTAATGATGATGATTTTGGTTCTAATAAGCTCAGTACTTTGATGAAAATACTCCACCAAGATTCCCAAATAAGACCTTTCTTTCTAAATAAACAGCTGAATGTGCAGATACTAATAAAGAGGGAAATGCCAGCTTTTTTCTGCACATATTAAAGTCATGAAGCAAATCGTATCCCAAATTTTCATTTAAATTGTATGTTTCCCTGACATTTGGTATTAATACTGCTGGTCAGATAGCACCATTATATACTTTTCTCTGAATACTGAAGACTAGCTTTCTTTACAGAATGCAACCCACAGTTTTAATACATTTTAAAAATAGCTAATTTACCCCAAAACATAGCAATCACCTTTAGACCTTTACGTTATTTGAAACTTGAAGGCGAATAAAGGTCATGGGTTGAACAATATCAAACATAGTACCAAATGCAGGCTGATGTTGACCCCATACATCACTGAAGACAGACTGAATAATGGTTCTTTTGCAGCAGACCTGAATTTTAACCAATACTGGACCACTCATTCTTTAATCAGAAAAACTGCAAGACTTTCAGAGCTGCTACTATGTAATATTTAACTTTCTGTTGGCTGTCTTCAGCCATTGTGTGGGATTCTGTTCAGTCTTAGAAACCCTTCTGTCATACTGAAATAATATCCATGTTGAAATATGTGATCTCCTTTATTTCCAGAAGACATTCCTATGACTCAACTGCAACAGATCCTAGCTTCCTATAGGAGGTAGCTAAACATATATAGAAATTATTGACAATCATATATAAAAGATTTACAGATATTAACTTGTTTTATTCTGGGTACAAAATAAATAAAGCCTTTAAAGTCTAAGCTTTTGTTAGTTTTGATTCCAATCTGATGTAATTTTTTCACCATCCTAAATATCTATGAAAACCACAGGACAAACTTACATTATTGTAATGTGATAATACAGGCTAGGTCAACTACCCTCTTCCAAGAGACAGAAAAGAACTCTTGTAGTACAAAGAACATTACTGCAAAGCCTAGATTTCCCTCATCTATTTTCTTTATTATGCTTATTCTCATGCACAGTCTGAGTAAGTTTTCTAACCAATGGGACAGAGTGAAAGGAGGAACGTTACTGAACATAGAAAACAGTGTTAAGGACGCAAAATTCTGACACTTTTTTTGATTCCAGAAAGATTTTAAATTAATTGTAAAGGGCAAAAAAATAGGGTTTTTTTTTTTAGTAGAGCATTTTTTTCACTGTGTTATTTGTAGTACTATTTGGATCAATGGATTGCTAATTAGAAACTGACTTTGGAAGACTGCAGCATGCTTCTCGATGATTCATGTGTTTGCATTGATTTTTGCATAAAAGCAAAATCTAGCTGTACTATTTAGCACTTAGAAATTGGTCCTCAATGAACTATTTGGAAGTTAATAGGCTTGATAATACTTGGAAACTCATTATTGTGTTTTTATCATTATTTCTTGGATTAAACTATATACATACACACATATGTATATATACACAACACTCACACTCACATACGGAGTTGTATTAAGCCAAAAGACAAGGTAGGCAGCAGCTTATGGCAGCAGTCTGTATGCTTCATCTATGCCAAAGATGGGGCCTGGCTTTCTAGGCTAAACAGCAGGTCTTTGTTTCCTGCTTTATACAGCCGACTTCCTCTCCCGCTGTTGCTGTTTCACACTGAGTGAATAAACAGGACGTAACCTATGCAGCTTCTTAAAGAAATGATAGTCATTTTTCTGTCTGCTTTCCTTCAGGAAGGTGTAAGAGCAAATCCTCTCTGACATCCATCCTTTTCAATGTTCTGCTGCTGCTTATCCTAAAAGAAGCAGGCTTTGCCTCTGTGGGAGGACAGGACACTGCAGGCCTTCCTATCAGGGAAAGGGTAGTAGGTGAAGACAGGTCCATGGGTGACAAGCAAAGGGTGGCATGTGAAAGTCCTGTGCTTCAGTAAAGTGAGGAAGGAGATAACCCATGAGAAAGGACAAGTTCTCAGAACAGCAGGAGGGGAGAGGAGCTGTCACTACCCTCAGCCACAGTCCCACTGAAGCCTCACTTAGCTCACTTAGAATATCATGGACCTTCACTGACCTCTGAGTTGCTAGCTCCACTCGTACTCTAGAAACCCTATTCTCTCCCCCCACAACCCATCTGTTCCGTCCGCTGAAGCCTCCACTGAATCTTTTTAGCCTCTTTCTTCCATCTGCTGTGACCCATATTGCTGCTTCCATAAAACTGATTCTGCCTACACTGCTGAGAATCCTTCAGCTGAGTTAGCATATACAATATGGATTGTTGGTGTCATATGGCCTATATATGTATCTGTCTATAAATAGATTTATTGTCTGCATATGCAGCCAGCAGCTCAGCCAAGGTTCCTATGAACATTCTTAACTTTTTGCTGATGAATATTTAAAATATAAATTTAGGCACCTGCTAAAGTTCCTTGCAAAACTGGAGAACTAATATCCAGATGGTTAGATACAGGATCTGTATCTGACTCAACTTCATTCTCAGTCTGTGGACATATTTAGGGCTATTGATGATAGATCTTTGCTTCCAAATCCATGTAATGAATGCTGAGAGCAAATTTTTGCACTAAACTGCAAAGGTCACTCTGAGTGTTTTATCATATCTTTGTTTATCACAGTTAAGAGATTCCTGGATTATTTTCTTTTTCATTCAATGTTTTCAGTTCTGTTTTAAATTTTGCAGTATGGAAATCTGCATTTCTTCATGAGAAGAGGTTTTCAATTTAAAACTTCCCACAGATCTGAACTCTTTGAAAAAGATAGCAATCAGATTGACCATTTAGCAAATCTTTGAAGCAAAGTGCTGATATTGTAGTGAATCCAGATTTAATTTTCAACATTAAAAATTATTTCTGCCTGTTCCCTGTGACTAACAGAACCTGCACTAATCCAGAACAGTATCAATTAACCACAGACACCCAACTGTAAGAGCTACTTTAACAAACAGGTGGAATTGGACTAACTATACAAGGTTACACAGAAGGAATAAAGACCTGCAGTATCTCTAGGAGAATTACAGGCCTGTGATGGCCCCCTCCCTTTGCTGCAATTGCCTCCAACTCACACCTGCCAAGCTGTAGGGAAGCATTCCCTTGGTTTGTGGCTGAGAACAGAGTCAGGTAAACTCCTATTTTAGTTGAATTAAAAATCCTCCGTATCTCCACTGGTTTCAAAGAACACCATAAACATCCTGAAAACATACCAAACATACCGTAACTGTTTCTGCAGTTATAAATAAATAAATAAATAAATAAATACAGATTAAAAATCACATTAGAAATTAACCTCTTTTTTATTGTTATTATTATTATTATTATTAACAAGCTTTAGGTTGAGATAACATTGGAAAACCCCAGCCTCAGAACAATTCTTACCATCATGGCTAAACTGAGATGCCTTTCCACACAGATCTGAGAATGTAGTTCCTCTCTTGAAGGTGGAGACTGGGATCTAGAGAGGTATCTGTAGGAGCATCTGTGCTGAATGAAGAATCTGTTCAGTTTGTAAGCAAGAAAGAAATTACAAGGCCTAAATCTTTGAAGAGATATCAAAGTTATTTTTCAGAAGCAGAATGGCACCTCTTCCACTTGGGATTCTCAGTTGTGAATCTTAAGCCTAGACTGTAAGTCATCATCTTCCTGGAGGTCATGAAAGAGCAGTCTTTTTCTTCCCCTCAAAAGTCTGGCATTCTAACTTGTACCTTGGAGAAGATGGGTTGTAGAACCTGGGGAAAAGATCTCCATCATCCTCGTGAAGTATCCTTATAACTGTTTTGTAAATGTACTCTAGCTTACAATGGTTATATCTATCTAGATAGTTTTAAAAGTGATGGGGACAGAACTGTGGGATCAAGCATGCAAATTTTTGTGGCAGATGATTTCTGATATTAAGAATCCACTCTTTATGCCTGCAGCAAATTGTTGACAAGTATTCCTGATGGTCTTTTAGAAGATGGAAAAATCAAATGTGTACAAATTATTTGAAAATAATAGAGTTTTAGAGAAAGTAGTTTGCAAGATCGTTAACGGAAAATGTTTATTTTCTTGAAAGAAAATTACGTTAATTGCAATTGCTCTCATTCATTGTGTCTGTCTGCCTCAGTAGATGCAAAGACAGTGAGAGGGCAGTGCTGTATGCAATCAGTCAAACTCAATACGTGGAAGAAACAAAATGACAGCAGCTATTTGTGTGATTGACTTTCACATGATTTTGCCATGTCCAAGGCTCGAATCTTAGCTGCAGAGACCAGATAGTACCTTATGGAAAACCAGCACATCAATCTTGAGCACTGGCTCAGTGTTTCTAGAGATATATAGCTAAACCACTGGATTAAAGATTTGAGATCTATGTTTGTGGTCACATACAATCATAGAATGGTTTGGGTTGGGAAGGACCTTAAGGTCATCTAGTTCTAACCCCCATGCTGTGGGCACGGATGCCTCACACTGGACCATGTCTCCCAGGGCTCTGTCCAACCTGGCCTTGAACACTGCCAGGGATGGAGCATTTACCACTTCTTTGGGCAACCTGTTCAGTGCCTCACTGCCCTCACAGTAAAGAGCTTCTTCCTTATATCTGATCTGAACTTCCCCTGTTTAAGTTTAAACCCATCCCCCCTTGCCCTATCACTACAGTCCCTGATGAAGATTCCCTCTCCAGCATCCTTGTAGGCCCCCTTCAAGAGATGGTCCAAGACACATCTGGAATCTGAGAGCGGATATGTAGACATAGCTACTGTTTAATTATTCTAAGGAAGAATTATTAGAGCGAGAGTGAAAGACCAGAAAGATTAAAGCAAAGAATATTGGACTTTGAATTGTTCTTGAAAAAAATAGATCTAACCTCAGTTATTTTTAGTAAATTGTCAATTACCATTTTCATCTTAACATAATTATCTTCAATACATTAATTCATTTTACAGTGGTATTATACATACTGCACTGTTCATAAAGTATTAACCTAAATATAAACATTTGTGTTAATTGAATCCATGGTGCCAGTGAATTTTAAAACCAATCTTACATTAGACATGATCTAATCGTCTCTGTTATATTGACTGATATCTAAAAATGAGTTTGATTTTACCATTAAGCTGTTTCAGTTATTCATATCAGAAATGCTCGATAGAAGCCAAGTGATGTTACTGGAAAAAATTCCTTTCATCATTTTTTTTGTTACTTAGTTCAAATAGAAAAGAATATCTCAGCCAGACTAGGGGCTGGTCCTATAATTTTATCATTTATAATATCCTACCTCATTTATAATATCAGACCTTACATATGACTTTGGGGTTGTTGTGTTTTTTTTGTTTTTTTTTTTAAAGGGGATAGGGGTGGAATTGCTGAAAATAGTACACTTGAAACAGTGGCTTATAATTTGAGGTAGAAAGAATCATACCTGGTAACGTGGTAATGTCATCATACCCCTTTTGGATGCTGTCCTGAGAATGAGCTGTCCAGGATGATATCTGGAGCTCATTAAAGAAGTCCAGAAGCCCATCACAGCCAAAGGTGAGAGAGCAGTTAAGCAATGTGAAAAATCAAGATTCCAGTTTTCAGCCACTCGTTTAGCAGCGTAGATCTACCTAGTGTGCTATGTCTGAGTTGCCTTGTCTTTGGCATGGGAATTAAAGATTGAAAAGGTATGATAAAGATAAAGATAGATTAGATAAAGATAAAGATATAAAGATATAAAGATAAAGGTAAAGATAAAGATGATAATGATAAAGACAAAAGTAAAGATGGTCTTTATGGAATTAGCCACTGAACCCGCTTTCCTGTCATGCTGTTTCTCCAAGCACATATGGAAGTTCAATGTTCAGAAAGTCTACAGGGAAAATTGCAGTGTAGAAGAGAGAGAACTAATTTTGCTTTACATAAGCTAGTTCATGCACTCACAGACTTGCTGCAGCAGATGACAACCCTCTGCACAACATCATACGGGAAAAAAAGTCAACTAACAATGGGTTCCTGCAAACTTAAGTTTACTAGATTGCTTTGAACTGTAAGACAAGGTTTGGGCCAGTTCTTCCTTTATCTTTTCCTACATCATTCCTCTTTCAACAAATCACAGTCACAGACAGGCTTTTTCCAAGATATCTAGGGGTTTTATTTTTCCAGATAGTGTGGTCATAGTTGCTCTTTCAGCCAAAGGTTGAAACTAACTCTGTCATAGATTTTCTTTAAAAGAGAGAATATAATGGTAGGACTGAAAATCTGGAGCAGGGGCAAACCTTTTATTCAAATACATTCCTCTCTGTTCTCCCCCTGCATGCTCACAAAAATCCATTTTTTTCCTCTTGAATCCATGCTTCATTACCTTGTCCTTCATTTCTAGTCCTACAGGTTCTCAAAATCTTCACACCTGTTGCTCAAAACATAGCATTTACAGTTATTGCTTCCAGTATGTGAACTCTTCATGGTGAAGCATGTCAGAATAAGCCACAGCTGTATTACTTCTTTGTGTAGATACAATCTACTTGATATATATCCTCTGAAATACATGTCTGTACACTTATGGGAAAATTAATAAAATAGAAATTAAAACTGACAGCTTTGAAATGATATGCTACCCTTAGCATATGGACTACCTCACATGAACGCTGTACAGGATTTGTATCAGGATTACGGACAGTAACTCACTGGGGGATAACTTCTGGACTATATTCCTAAATCTCATTTGACAGGTTTTGGATGCTATATAATTCTTACAGTATTATAATGTCATGCCAGTGATGCTACAGTCATCATTAAGATAGTCCTTTCACTCTTAGTGCTAATTTTGTCTTATAATTGCTTTTGCAGTGAAATTTCATATGCTTTTTCTGAGCAGACAAATGATCTTCCTTAAAAAAAATTAAATGCCTCATTCTCCAGCAAGACATGTTTTGAAGATCTAGTTTCCTCGGAAATAAGCAGCTATATCTGGAGTGAAAAAACAACAACAATTCTTCATGCTCTGAGCTTTTAAGTATGTACTAATGATTTACACTACCAGGTTTGACACCATTATAAAATAAAAGTTAGGAAGTAAAGATGTGTAAACTTCATTAATTTTATTAGGATTCTATACTAATTTGCTTTCAGTATTGGTATATATCAAGAATTTTATATCTTTAAAGGAGTAAGTGAATTATTAGGACCAGTTTAATTTATTAAGACAGAGAGTAGACAACTCTGCTGTCCTCTGCATCTATCCAAATGCTAGACCAGTGATTGGAATATGGAAAGATAGCAAATTAACCTGGAATACTTGCCTACTGGTGAGCCTGGTATTTCCTCAGCTGTTGCCACTTTGCAATCCTTTCAACTCTTGGAAGTACCAGAAGTATGAGGAAAGAGATGGGTTGAGTATCAAAGTTCTTCAGCCAGAGCAGCCACAGCTTGGAGTGAGAGCAGCAGGTAACTTGAAATGAAGCAAAGATTGCTTACTATGGAATGCAAAAAGAGTCATCCTTTCTGCATAACATAAACTCTCTGGTAATATTTATACAGTCTTCCTGAATATACCAGGTATTGCCACTGTTTTGGTGTATGGACAGTGCATGTATTTGAGCTTTGATAACTCTTTCTACCTCACACATAAAAGGCATCTACCGATAGGAGACTCCATGTATATTTGTTTCTACTCATTCTGTAAAATGCACTGACTGTGTTTGATAGTTACTTGTGCTCTATTCTTGTACTATAGGTAGAGGTTAGAACTGGCTTTGCAGGGTATAAGCTGTGCTTTGTACTGTTTGGAATACCTTTGTTCCAGAGTATCCATCTCTGTGATTGCTAAAATATTCTAGAAACATGGTTTTGCTTTTTTGGAGACAGATTGTTGCTTTCAAAGACCAACAGTATCTGCTTTCAAGCTACACAATTTTTTGATTATAAAATTGAATTGGCTCTTCATTCCAGATGCAGTAATTTTATAGTTAGCAAGTACAAATATAGCTGCACAGCATATAGTTGTTTTCAATAAATGTGAATTTCTTTATGCTGGTGAAATTCCAGCCATTGTGCTGCATAAAAGTACAAACTGATTATGAAGCTCAAGCAGGACTGGGTGAGCACGAGGAAGAAGGAAAAGCAACCTTCCTCAGGTCACATGCAGTAGCTGAAGAACCAGTTCATGGAAACTATGTTCAAACCGTGCAAGTGTCTCTGCCAAGAAGAGACTAGGAGGTTCTGCACAGCAATGCCTACTCTAGCTTTATGCATGTTCTCACTTTCTGTTCAGAGCCAGTGGCATAAGGAATTTCAGTTAATTTTGACTGCCTACAATGTAGTTTATGCTAGTCCCATAGGAATTCCTGTTGATCACACATGTATATAGTATATCTTATCTTTTAACTTTCTTTTGTTTTGTTGTGGAAGTATATTTGAACATATGTGGAAAAAAAAAGTGCATTTTCTAATATATGGTTCATCACAAAAAAGTGAAAGTGGCATATAGGGGGTTAAGGGAATGATGAGGCAAAAAACTGCAGTGCCAGCAGAATTCCCCAAAGGGTAAACAAAACTCTTAACTGTTGCAAACAATAAATTGTCAATACCTTGTAGAAGCAGTGGATAATGAAAAGTTATAATGCCTATAGTTAGTACCCTCTTTAAAAGAATTTACACAGGATATGAAATTAAATTCTGTGCACAGTTCTCTTAATTTGCCCTTAATTAAACAATACTCCATAAATGGTGCATTCAGTGACCAAATGTTCAGAGACAGCAAAATGGTGGGTCCCAAGCCATTAGGAATGAAATAAAGTCAGTCCCCTGAGAGCCTGCTAGAATCTGGTCTATCTAAGTGACAACTGATGGTTTAGGAAAGATAATTAACTTTGCAATTACAAACCGCAGCTTTCACCAATGCTGTTTCTTTCAGTATTCTCTTCTAAATGTTCTACTATTTTTACAGTGCTTTTTAAAAATGATGAGTTCATACACACACTTTTTCCGACACAAAAATAATTTAAATATTTTATTTTAAAGATTTCAGATCAATAAGTGTATGTGCAGTTATTTTATAAATTGCAAAAGGCAAATGTTTATTTTTTTATAACTGTCATGATTTCTTTCTTTCCTTTAAAGATAAAAGGGGCAAGCTGCATCAAACAAATTTGATTTTTTCCTTTGGTAGCAAATCCTGGACCTAGCAAACGTAAATTAGATTTGTTGTTTAGCCATGCAGATTGAAATTCTCTTCAGTATAGGGAACATCAGTTCTAACCTACTAATGTGCCTTCATATTGAGAAAAAAATACCTGCATCGAAGGGGGATTGCTAGTTGAATCCATATGTCTATGCCCTTGATTATCTTTACCATAATGTCTTCTAGCATGTAAATTAGTGCATTTCCATGCTGGCATACGTGTTACAAAAATCATCAAATACCGCAATATGTTCATACTTACATGTGCAAGTGTCAGTGTTTTGATAGGATATATTAGGGGATTATGAAAAAGCTTAGCTTAGAGAGTATAACACTATGTTCAATTGTGTTTTGTTGAGACTGTAGATGTCTGTGTACTGAACACAGTTCAGTAGATATGGACACAGGTAAGCAAGATGACAGAACCAGGACCTAAACTTGATGAAAAATCTATTTGTGACTCTATTTGCAGTGATTTCACATAGTGTAACACTCTGTATAGCGCTAGAACGGGCTTCAGGAAACCCCAGATGTAAGAGAGCAGACCAAGCTAATTTGGCATGGAACAAAGAACCAGTTCCATACACTGATTTAGTAGCTGAAAGTAAAATGTAGACGGTGTCCTAAGAGTACCAACCTCCTTGTCATCTGATGCAGACCTATGCCAATGTCTAATGTCAGGCTCTGCTGTAGGCAACATAGATTCTGGCACTGTGTTTGCTGGGATGTCCATGGAAGTCTGCTACTCTAATCAACTCCTCATTCTGTCTGTGCTTAGGGCAAGCTGACTTATCTGTGTATTCCACCATGATAAATGATAAGGACATTTTTCTCACACTCTTTTTGTTTGAATTGGAAATTCATTAGAAACTTTCTCACTCACACATGTAAATTAAAGGATGCAATGTTCTCAGATTTCAGACTCTGGATGGTCTACAAGAAAAAAATATTTTAAGTAATGTTCTTCCTGGTAATGGTACATTTCTGTGAATTGTTCTATATAACTCCAGTTACAGTGATCACATCTGTACAACTTCGTATTTGCCATTTAGATGTAATTAACCTTAGAAATTTAGGGGAAATACTGTGGTAATAATCTGATATTTAAGTAGAGTACTTGTAAGATTCACTTTTAAAGACTTTAATGATTGGCATTGTATACTAGCATGTATACTTGTAAATTGTCAGGGAGAGGGAAGTTATTACTGATAACATAGATATTCTGTTTCCCTAACTATTCTTCCTTCATGAATATGCTTTAAAATATTCAGCTGTTCTTGTATGTCATTTTGTCCAACTTTGCCACTTGTGAAGTGATATACACATGCGCTTCATCACAGATAATAATTCCATCATATCAGAGGGCTTAGGGATTTAAGGTAGTCTGAACACTTGTATGAAAGTAACTATTGCCTTCAAAATGGCTGCTGTTGCACTCACTGATGTTTATACAGGCTTCTGGATGTGCTTGATATTTAACATTTTCCACTGTAATGTGAAGCAATTCTCTAGAATACCACCTTCAGTGAGGAATTTAAAATTCTTGATGAACATCACACAAGCTTCAATGCTTTTTCCCTGTCCTTCAATGTTTATATGTCTGAAGAGAATACACAGAAGTGGAGAAGGACTTTTTTGATACAGGAATTGGTGAAGACCCTTTATTTGAAAGTACCAGAACGTTTGCATTTTTTCTTTATTTATTCATATAAAGTGCATGCAATTATTGTCAAGCACTGTCTGTTATTTTATATTTAGAAGCAACTTAAGAAATTACATGGGCTATATTCATCCTTGGTTAATAAAAAATGAAAAATTGATAGATCTATGGGCAAATGCTGCTTATGCATCTGGTTTCCTATAAATATGAAGAGGGAAAGAAAAGAGATACTGGTTTTTAAGAAGAATTAACTTTAGTTATTATCCATACTTTTTGTGCAATGACTTTCCAATGTGCTTTAGTAGTTTTAAGTCTAGCTTTTAGTTTGGACTGATGCTCCATATGGATTAAAAAACAGATAGTAAGAGATGGATTCAGGTTTTCAAAATCATCAAGTGACTTGAAAGAAAAGTGCTTCACAGTGTTAAGTTCCAACAATTTGATTTGGCTGTTATTGTGGAACCCTGGTATCCAACACTGAATTTCTTCAGGGAGGAAAACTTTATCTCCACCCTCTTTTAGGATGTGTGATCCAAAATGCCAATCACTGAGAATGGAATACAATTATATTCACTAATATGTCTAAAATAGAAACTCTTGCTGTCAATATATACTCATTAGTACTGAGCTGCAAATGAATTCTGGAATTGTGCTCTTATTAATTAGGTGGCAGACTAGAAAACTTCCTTGCTTCTGTTTAGCCAGATGGAGGGACAGTGGGTGTAATGACCTATGTTGGGCCTTTCCCAGGGGATTTCTTTGGTGTTTCTTGGTGTCAGCATGGGTCCGTCTTCCATTTACCATTTAAAACAAACAGCCCCAAACTTGCAGAAGTGTACACTCAATATTCAAAATTACATTCAGAAAAAGTCATGGTAATTTTGTTTAGTTTTAAAATTAGTTATGCATCACATTCTTAAAACTCTAGAGGGACTTGGGCACACAGATGCAAAGCAAAATTGGTTTTTTAGGCAAAGGTAAGTCATTCTGCTTCTGTACTAACCTATATAAGCTGCACATAGATACCAAAATACAACATTCTGGTTTTAAAACTGTCTTTTACTATCTTTTTTTCCTATGAGATTTTTAAAATTCTAAGAGGCTTCAATGAGTCAAAAATGGACTTAGATGGGAAGAGAGGAGCAGGGGAAGTTGGTGATCAGTCCACATGAGAAGTCCATATTTCTCTAATCGACTCTGTATATTCTAATCAAGATACTTACATGTGTATCTTCACTAAAGGGTATGAGTAATACCATACATTACATGGAATTACTCACGGGCTTTAAGTTTTGCATGAATCAAATATCATCCTGCATAGTAGCCTCCATAGGGAGAAATCTGAAACACAAGATTCTGGGTTTTTTAATTTTTTTAATTTTTTTAAGATTTTCAGGAGGTACAACTTTGTCAGCACAAACGTGGTTCTTTGAAAGCTGGTAATTCATTTCAAGTCAATAAGAAACAGAAAAAAAAGCCCTTCAAAATATTACATAAGATCAAGTTGTGGGTTTTCATGGGTATATTTCCATATCTAAAATGAAGTTTTAAAATCTATAACACTTGAGTTAATTGGGAAAAAGATATTTTCTACTGACCTTATGGATTACTTAATTTTCCACAGATAACTTCCTTCTATGTGAGCTCCCAAATAGTCTTGATTCTGCCAAATAAATAAAAAGTAATACCAAGAGAATCAGGTGAGCACCCTTATTTCCCACTGTGTTTCTCCTCACCTCCCACTGTGCTACTTACTGCACAGGCAAATATTGGCAAGCATTATTATTTATGTGGATCTGACAAATTTGTGTCTCAATGCACAAGAACATGCAATTTTTGCTCTCTATAGAGGGAAAATTCTTTGCAAAAAAACCCAACCTGATAATAATTTTAAATAAAGGAAGACTTAAGATTTTTGTAACAAAAAAAAAAAAAATTAATAATTTATTCCAGAAAATTGTGACAACGTTTTGGATTTTGTGTTAAATGGGACACGTATAAGTCATATGGTAGCTATATTGTGATACAAGACTTAAAAGCTTACTACTGTGTGGTGACATGTTTTTCATTCTCATATCCAATGTCCCCAGCTTGAAAATAAAAAGGTGTTTGAATTGTTTTTATTTTCTTGTGAGTGCTTGTAATCTTCCCTCTGTCCTATCCCTTTTAGGAGATGCAGAGAGATAGTTCCAGTAAGTCAGTGATTTACTTCACCTCCTTTTGAATTAAGGAATGAAAGGCAGTGTGACCAAAAACCCTTGTAGGCCTGGGAACTACCTATCTGGAAGCAGGTGGGATCTGAATATCCAAATCTGGAAAACAGGCAGAACTTATGACTGAAACAATTATAAAGTTCATGTCATATGCTACGGCATATCTGATCTCTGCATTATGATGGCATTGGAATTAATTGCCATGTGACTGCTATAATACCACTGCTACTATCCAAGATAATCCCATTTTTCACTTTGTGTGCTAATGATGGAACCATTAAGAAAAAATAAAAACCAACTAAATTTTTTTTCAGACGTGTACAGTGTGGCTCTAAGTGCAAAAAGAGCAGATGAGGAGTAAGCAAGATTCTATTTTTAAGTAATTCCTTTTCAGAAGACAGTTGTACTTCAAGCAGTTTTATAGGCATGGCTTAATGAGTGCCTGCCTGGGGCGAACCATATCAACTTTGAAGTCCTCTGAAAGCTGAGGGGAGAGAAACTGGGTACTAGTCTTTGGACACTTTCAGAGTAATGTGAAAGGGCATGACTCCCATGAGATCCATTTTTCAGATCCCTACATAGTAGGTCACTTTTCGATGCTGACCCTTCTATCAGACAGAAACAGTGAATGTACAAGAGCTGTCATTTATCATGTGTGCTCATCATGTTCAAAGCAGGATGAAATAAATTTCATTCTCTCTTTTTCTTCTAAGCTTTTTATTTTATTTCTATTCTTTTACTTCTTTTTTAAAAAATATACAAAAATGTGCACTGGAAAACTGTTAAGTGCCAGAGAATATTACACTTCTAGTGTGTTCTCTTAGTACGTTTTGTATGCCTTATCTTTTTTTTTCTTTTTTAATCAAAAAGTCTAATGAACCAATGAAAATATATGCAAGTTCTTATTCAACATTTAATGATTTTTCAGCATTTTAAAATACTTATCAGTACAAGACTTCTATGAGGGCTTTAAGTCCTTAACAGTGTCTGAAGGACCACTTTATCAGAATCTAAATAAATACATTAATATATTCTGCTGTGTGAAGTAGGTTCAAAATAATATGTACACAGTAGATAATGGAAACATGTTGACATTCCTAAGGTTATAAACACATTTGAAGTTATCCTATTTGTAAAAGTGAAGATTGTGAAGTACAGTGTCCCTGAAAATCCTAGAACAGCATCTTTCTCATTTTGCTAATTGCCGCAACACTTGAGATCTCAGTATGATGTTTTTTCCTCTGCACAAATGATCAAGTGGAGGCCACAGAACCTCTTTAAAAAGACAGATGTGTTAAATAATTTATAAAGAAAATTCATATGGGGACTAGAGTATAGATATTATGACTTATCTAGGTGAGGTTTTGGTGGGTAGAACAAGGGGTGCAATTTTTTTGTGCCAACAAGCAGTAGTATAAAATCCTTGTTTCCTCTTAGCAAAATATGTATCCCAGTGCTGGGATCTATGCTATGCTTGATGCTGTGGAATGGCTTTTGCTATTAAGTCCGTGTGTTCATCTTGTTCTTCTCTGTGTTTTTATGCAAGGGTGAGCCTCAGTTCTCTTCAGAAATCCTGAGTGATCGTTTATCAACTTGTTTGTTAAAGAGTGGTTACCTTCCCTAATCTCATTCAAAATGCTTCATTTTCTTTGGTTTGATTTGGTTTGGGGTTTTTTTTAATGCTTTTTATCAAAGAAAAGGAACAAGAAACAATCTGCAACTTCTACGACAGAGCAAGGAACTATACCCATCACTGCTTGACAATCATAGTACATCTGGTGTTAATTTTGCCTTGTCCAGCAACAAATTAACAAATAGGAAGAAGCTAAAAATTTGCCTGGGAGGGAGTCACACTGCAATTAGGAGATCTATTTGCAACTCCTTTTTATTAGAAATCAGACGTGTGGGGTAGAGACACAAACTATAGCTACTGAACACTGAACACATACATTTTGCCTCCATAGCAGTGATTGTAATAAAAATTAATTCAGGTAAAGTACACAGAATAGTCCAAGTGGCAAAGAAGGCATCTGAACTGATCTCAGACCTGACCATTCTGGTGTTGTCAAGCTGTATGCCTATTGACATCCACTTCTTAAGATGGATAATGGCATTTGTAGCCCCAGTGCTGTTTTTTCTGTAGCCTATTTTGAAACTTCATACAGAAAAACTGTTAAGGTCATTCCACCTTGTGTACTCATAGCAAATTATAAGGTGCAAGTATATATCTGAGACTGAAGATAAGATGAGGGAAAAGTCATTAGAAACCATTACCTTGAATAAAAATTCTCTAAATTGAGCAGAACAGGGTCACTATTACTAATTCCCTTGGGGACAAGCAAAAATGAAACCCTCCATGCCACCTGAAGAAATATTTATTCAGGACCAAAACCTGCACCAGGATTGCTATAGGCTCCATGTGACCTTATGATCTCTTCAAGCACTGATCCCTTTGTCCTGTCAAAAAATGACCACAAAGCGTCCTGGAATTCCCATTTCAACTTCAATTATACCTTGTGGCATTTAGACAGTTAGGAATATGAAGATTCCTAGACAGCTATGCAATAAGAAGCCTGGAAAGATTACAAAGTCTTTGAAGTATCTCATTAATGTCATTCTGCAAAGCATGAAGTACTTCAGTTTTTGTTGCTGCTTTTACATAGATTTCAGAATTTCTGTTGCAGAATGGGTTGCTGCAAGGGCCTCAACACTCTGAGTACAAAAGGTTCTTCTCTTAACCCCTCAAAGACTCCCTCAATGATGTACCAAATACAGGTGAAGTACAAGAAAACACAAGCACTGGTGATTTTATGCTTTGTCTTTGCCTATGTGATGTCTACAATGAAATCAGTACTTTAAAGAAACATGTACCCTAAACCACAACAGAAACAGAAAGATTTAATTGTGCTCCTTCCTACAAATCATTGAATTATTGTTGGAAACATAGAGAAACTGATGAGAAGAGCCACCTTACATAGCTATTCTTACTTCCAAAGAGGTTTGAAATGGCTTTCTTAAAACTATTTAGAGAAATTATAAAAATAATTCTTTCAAATGGCTAAAGACAAGAGTATATTTTTAATGTGAAATCCTGAACAAACTCACAATTTTTAACTTTTCATTAGAAATGTAAAAAAATTGGTATGGAAAATCTGTATTTTTCTACCAAACTCTTGTTCATGTGCACAGTTAAAACTCCATGAAATGGCAATGATCCAGCCTATTCTGACTGCAAAAGATAAGAGGCTGGAAAGCTTTGTTCACAATCAGAGGGCCACCCAAAAAAGTGATGATGATTGATAATAAAGAATGGAGACACCACTCTTTGAAGAGGGGTTGCTTAAGATTGCATTTTAGTCATCGTATTTGACAGTCCAATAGGCTTATTGAGGTAATATTTTTCCAATGGTAGGCAGAAGAAATCTGTTCAATTCTAGATAACCCTAGTCAGGTTTGCAAGGTTTATCACGTATAGGTAACATGGTGAGAATACACTTGAGGAGCTAAGCGTTTTGAATATTTTTTAAAGATTGAGTATAATTAATAACCACTGTATTGCATGTGTGAAGAAACAATTCTATTAAATATTCTGTGAAACTTGAGAGTATTTCCAAGGCTTTTCTCTTTGAAATAAGACAGTTTTCTAACCACACAGATTACTATATTCTCTAGTTGTCTGTGTGGAATATAGACAAAAATTGTAAATTACAGGAGGAACCTGACTGGAGTGATTTGTTTTGGCCTCTGTAAATAATTACTGTACTATTGTACTAAAAAATGTCTTGTATCTTTAAAGACTGTACAAATGAAAAATTCATTTTTTCTACTGAGGAGTTTTGTGGATGTGGACTCCAAAGCCTGGGACCTGTCTCCAGTTTTGATGTTGGCCTTCATTCTTACCTCATGTAATGTGCTTGTAGCACTATCTATTTATGCACTCTTGGTCTGTTCTCCCTGTTTAGACTGTAGGGCCTTATGATATCCAGACAGGCTCTTACTATGTCTTGTTAAAGTGCCACTTTTAATGGAGCTATGATTTTTCTTGGATTCTTCAGGTTCTATTGTGCTACAACTAAGTATCATTGCTTTGGTATGTATGTTAAAATGAGATCATTATTAACATAATGGTTACATTTACAAATTAAGCCTCACAAAAACTCTTTGTGACAGGTACAGATTAAACAAGATTCGCTTTATCCATAGCAAAAATGTTTTCATCTTTATGAAGGACAGTGGCAGCAGTTCAACACCATAAAGGAAAACTGACAACAGCCACAAAAGAAATGTAATGATACTACATATATCCAAACAACACACATCAGTGAATTTGACAGACAGGCACAAAAGATGCAACAAAAAATCCTATGAAAATGCTTGGAAAACGTTAACTATGAAAGCAGTAATCATCAGAATAATGTTCTGCATTAAAGACAGTAACTCCTGTTCTGTATTGCTTACTGTGCCATGCTGTGTTATTAGTTCAGTTAGATCATTTAAACTGAGATTCATCTCTTAATTTAGGAATCTTGAACTGTAAGGCTTCAGTGCTTTGTCTTGTGTTTTTTCTCTCCACCTTTACTTCTGTCACCCACTACATGTCTATACTACATCTGGTGGCTTAGAAAGGAACTGATGGTATGTAGCAGGGGAACCTGGTGAGGAGAGGGACAAGGTCAGCAGAGTAGTTATTTTTTAGTAGTGGAAAGGACAGCCAGTGAAGGAAGTATGAGGAGGAAGAAAGAGGTGTGCACAAGCTAAGAGACGTAAACCGGAAACTAGTACGTTTCTTCTGAGCATTCCTATCCTACTTGCAATTTGAAGGAGATGAACGAGTGGAGCTGAGTGGAAATATTAACCTGTTTCTGTGCTTTAGGTTCTTATGCCTCACAGCTGAGGCCTGCACTGAACACTCCAGCGTGAACATCATAACCATGCAGAGATCCTGTGACCTCTTCTAGGACTTATCTACTCCTCAGCATACTGTTAAATCTACGCTTCTTATCCCTCAGGACTTAAGACTGTCTCTAATGTCCAGGAACACTGTGGTGTGGGAAGCAAAGCTATCAGGAGAGCTCTGGTTGGCACTTTAGTTATGACTCTAGTGACAGCCTAGAGAATATGAAACTCACTATGTCTCATAAGAATAATGAATTGAATGCCAAAGCGTGCTCAGTGTTCATCAGCCTCTAAAACTGTGATAATAGTTGAAGAAGGACATTGACACTTGGGATGTGGGCCTAGATATTTAGGGTGTATTTTACTGATTATCTGGGGGAGATAGTCATGTATCTTGAGTAGTTATATCCTGACTATTTGTGGATGCCTACGAGATGTTTACTGAAAACTTAATTAGGATAACTCTGCTGTCTTTTTGCCACACTTCTTTCTTCTCCTTTAGGCTCTGACTGCATAACAGTAACTTGAATACAACAGCAGCTGTCCTCTGGTACTGAGGGTGACTGGCATCTCTTCAATGTTCTTATCCTTCAAAACAGGGTGGCTGCACAAAAACTTCTACCTACAAATGGTAACTGTCTTCTAACTTTCTAAATGCACTGGGGAATTTTAGCTGGATAAAGTCATAGTACCTTTAGGGAACAGTTGCTCTCTGCATCAGCCACATTGTGCAGACCTGTGTCTCCCACCCTCATGATACAAAATTTCTGTAAGATGGGAAAACCCAAAAATGTTCAGATGATGAAAACATTTATTCGAGATTTTTGGTACTTTTGGAAGCATATACAGATATGTCAGATAAGCAACCTGAAAAGTGGTTTTATTTTCCTTAGGTTAGTGTAGTTTGACTAATCACCATGCATTTGCTGATTCACAGGACATATTCATGTGTATGTTCTTTAAATACAGAAGTACATGATCTTTAACAAACAGTGAGACATTCAAGTCTTTTGTATGGTACTATAGGCAAATATTAAACCATTTTAAACTGAACCACAGTAAGAAGTTATATAACTTGCAGAAGGCCATGTAGCAGGTCAGTGGCATAGCTAATTATTGGGATATTCTTTTCTAACTGTACTTTCTGCAGTTTCTGTTAGCTGTTATCCATACAAACTTCTCCCTTACTCTAGTACATTCAAGCTCGTAGGCATACTATGTTCATTTTATAACATGTTTGCCTGTTGTAACCACTCTGCTAAATCTGATTTTGCTCCTCTTCCGTGAAATACTCACTGCAGTACTTGTTACTGAGTCTGACACTGGGCATATCTGGCAATCAGCTTACACTTTCATTGGTTTGAATGAGGGGAGGGGAGGAGACAGGATTGCAAAGTGGCAGCAAGTATGCAAACAACTCATTTCACATTAGTTCCCCCAGGTAAGAGATTCTTTCAAAGGACATCATTAAATTTACCTGTTTCATATTTCAGCCACCATTGTCTGATACCCAATCGCACATAAAGCATCTGGTATAAGCAAAACTAATTTGGATCTTCTTTTGTAAAATGTTAGCTGGATTAAGGGATCAGGTAGCCTCTTTCCTTAGAAGAATCACTAGAGGGAACCTTACTGTGGAAAAGATAAAATAATTAGGACAGCAGAAAACAGGCAGCATGCATCTCAACTGCAACTGTTCCTGTGTAAACTCAGCCTATAAAATTATATTAGTTTGCTTATCAAGCAAGCTTCTTTTCAAATTTAATAGCTACCTATATTACACTGACTGTATCAACACCTGTGACTGTTATATTCTAGATGCTTTCCAGCTCTTATGAGCTTGAGTTCTTATCATATAGGCAAAGCTATTAATATTCCAGAGCCATTTTAGTGTTTGAAGACATTCTGGGGGAAAAGACAACATAACATAGTACTAGACTTCATCAAATAAAGCACTTAATGCTCACATTTGTAGTAGAATGTAGGCTACAAAAGTTACTAAATGTAAAACCAAAGTCTAAAACATATTGCAAGGATTCCTAGGACCTACTATAATCCAGATAATTAATTGTAAGCCAGAGGAACATACAGAAAGGTTAGATATTTTAAAATACCTTTATATATGAGTAATCTTCAGAAACCATATGTCATTCTCAGCAAACAATATAAGCTTGCTTGGGTCAAAAAATTAAATAAAGTGGTATAAACTATTCTAAAAGAAGCAGAAAAAAACCCCAAATACGTTTTTTTTATTATGGAAACGCATATTATGCATGCACCTTGAACAGTCAAAATAAAGCAATAAAAGTCCAAACTCAAAAGTAGTCTAAAGAGGTACAAAGGTGCAATGGAATGGTTACAGGTACAATATAGCTTGTTTGGTGAGTTACTAGATTGGGCCTCCTCAGCTTGGAAAAGTGACAGCTGTGGTGGGATAATAATATGAATGGCATCGAAAAAACTGAATATTGAAAAGACATTCATTACTTTTTATAACACAAGGATTTTGCATCACTTAATGAAATTATCATCTGACAAGTTTAAAACAAGCCTAAAGAAGTACTTTAATTACATAGGCAGTATGTACTTGAACTGGAGAACCTATTGCTGTTTTTCTTCTAGATGACAAAAAGAAAACATTTTCCAAAGGCTACTATACAGCTTAAAGGAAGGTGGATAGATCTTAGGCTCTTAAACACAATGATATACTGCAAAGACTAGAACACCTAACCTGATGATTGCCAAAAGGCAGATTACTTTAAAGAAAGAAGTCCTGGACTTGTCTTGTTTCTTAGACTTTTCTTCAAAGAACCTATGACTAGACCCTGGGCTAAATAGGACTTCTGTCCTGATGTTTTATGGCCAGATCATCTGCCTAAGGCAGTTAGCATATTTTTATCTATGATGACCAGATTATACAGAAATCTACTGTGAATTTTTAGAACTGAGGTTAATGCTTTTTCAGGTTGGTAGGTATTAACTGAAATGCCACACCACACACAGTTCTTTGTGTTTAGTTTGAATGCACTTCAGAAGATTTGTGTTGGGTTTAAGGATTTGGGGTTTTTTTGTACCTGTCATGTTTTCAGAAAGTAAAAAAATATAAAGAAAATAAAAACTGTTGCCTTGGAAAGGCTAATCCTACTCCTGTATAACTAAGGTTCATTCTAAGAAAACCATGAAATATTTTTATTACAATCAAACAACAGAGCACATTATAATTAAATTAGTTTGGAGGTTTCTAGAATTTTGGCCCATTATGTTTTGGTACGCTACAGTGCTTTAAGCATCTGTAAAATGTGGTCTAAATGTCAGTGATGATCTGACACTGTCTGTTCCTAACTTCCCATATTTCTTAGTCCACTCCACAACTCACCAGTTGTGCAAACATTAAGGAGTCTTTCACCATCTAAATCATATTCATCTCAGAAATGCTCAGCCTTTTCTTGCTACGTAATATACAACTTATTTAATTTATAGTTCTGCAGTATTATAATTAAACTTGTTTCAGTCCTTCTACCCCTTTACACTCAATAGGTTTATGTTACTCAGACAGCAAGACGACTAAGTAACCATTTTAAATATACTTACTATTCTTTATGAACATGAAACAAAATCACTATTTACAGAAACAAATGCTAACACAGTATTACAGCAGACAGTTAATCTTCCTGTCCAGCCTTCAGAGTTCCCTGTAGGCTCAGTTCCCACCTCTGCTCTGAACTTAGAACTAGTAAACCCCCGACTGACAGCTCTCTTTGTTCCTTTTGCCTTTCAGGGAAGAGTAATTCCCTGATTTAAAGTGTTCTTTTAAACAGTTGATTTCTAAGTAAACATCTCTCAGTCCTATATGCCAGCTTAGAACATTTCTTACTTAAAAGTATTCCATAGAGTTTAGAATAAATAAATAAATAAATACAGTATAAAAAATACTTTTGCATTTTTACTTTGGTTCTCAAAGAGAATAAGGAAAAACCTGGCAAGGGAAGCTCACAGGATTACTCAGCTGATAATAAAATAAAGGTATAGTTCAAAACTGATACTAACCTAGTCCCAGTATATTAAATGTTCAGACTCCTTCTGAGGAAGAACTATGTTTTTTGCATAGGTAAGATTACTAGACCTTTCGAGTGTTTTTATGAATGCTACATTTGTGTTTGTCACACAAATGAAGCGGGTAGAGTGAAGAACCAAGCTGTGGAAGCATATTAATTGATTTTTATGTTTGAGATTTTTCTTCAATCATCTGAAGTGCCAAGTATCTGTTCTGAAAATAAGCAGCCTTAAAACATGGATGCTCCAAGCGATTTAAAGAAAATGTACTCTTCAATGCTGCAATAACTTCTATTTACCACAAGGTGGTATAAAACTGTAGCTGTCTGTTCAGTACCAGTAAATTCCACCAGTTAATGATCTGTATTCATAGGCTGGATGTCATTCTCATGGTCCTTTGTTGTGCTGCATGTCCTTACTATCAGTGTGACTGTTCAACAAAACCAGATAGCTTCTTCATAGCAGAGAAGCAGTTGCATGCTGTAAGCCATAGGTTTTTGCGCTTGTTTGAGCCGTTTAGCTTTTCCCTGTAGCCCTGTGAGAAGACCTATCTGGCAAACCACTCACAAATAGGTAGAGATTTGGATCTGATGAGTTTACCTTATCATGAAATGATAGTTGCTGAGTAATGCAACTGGTCGGGGAGATAAAATGTGGGACTTACAATTGCTTTGAACTTATTTCAACAAGAGATTCAGAACGCCTTTTAAGTAGTTAGGGTCCTAGCAAGAGAGACCTGAAAGCAAAGATGGTATGAAGGCATCATAGCCTCTCGAAATCACCAGAAAAATTTCCTCTGAATCGGTGTATGTTGAACCTTTATTTTGTTTTCCTGTTAGAATCTGGTCCCACATCCTCTGCAGCTGCAGAAGAATTCAAAGAGGGCTTTTGTTTTTTCATTTATGCCTCTTGTCACATACAACAACTGTAGGTAGTTTCAGTAACACACCTGTTTTGGCCTGATAAACCTAGTGTGCCCTTAATTCATCTGTCTGAACTGGTTTTGGTGTTTGTATGAGAAATGCCTTAGCAGTGAATTTAAAAGAGTAAAAGCAGAGATGAGATGCATGAAGATTTTGATTACAGCATAGTGCTTTGCTGAAATAAGGTTGTATGTAGTTTTCTGTATTTCTGCTGTTGGACCATCCTTGGACAAGGAAGGCAGGAAAAAATATCATTCTAAACAAAAATTCTAAATAAAAATTGGAAGCTATATTTCCTATGCTGTAAAGTAACCAGTCACATCAGCGATGTTCCTTGCTTCATCATCCACTTGGTCATAGCTCTCAGAAATTGTTTGGTCTTTTAATGTTAAATCATTTTATACTATGGCACACATGAGTCTTAGCTGGTAGGTTGGGATTGGTTGCTTTGAGGAACAGTAGGATGAAGTCCAACTTCAGGACCTAGTCCTGAAGATACTTCTTAACTTAAATTAACTGAAAAACAGCCCTTGCATTGAAAATTCCTGTCAAAGTTACCCATCGAAAAGAAATAAGGATTTTTTTTTTTTTAATAAAGAACTAAAATAATACTGACAAATGTGTTCTTATATTTGCATACATGGCTAAAAATAGTATTGATACAATAATGTTTTGATCTTTTGAGGCAATTTTATTCAACATGCAATGCAGCCTTTAATATAGATATTGTTAACATTCTCATTCATATTTTAGCTTCCACTAAAATTTAAAATTAGTTTACAGATTCTAAAGAAATAAAGAATGACTACACAGTGACAGTTCAAAGGGGACAGTGACAGAGCAACCTTTCACTATTCTGCTAAAGTCTTCATTAAAAAAAAAAGTCCTATTTTCATTATGACTCATTATATATTGTTTTAATGTTACTCTTTAGCCTGTAAATTCACCCACATTTCTGGGTACTGTAGAGTACAAAATCACGGGCTACAAATGTCTTTTTGCAGAGACAGAAATCTATGATCTCAGCAAAATGTGGGACTAGCAGAAAATACATCAGGAACCTCAGGAAATGCGAAACTGTGACTGTCATTAAATAATGTCTTTAAGCAAACGACATGTACAAAGGCAAAGATATGAAGCAACAGCAGTCACAGAAGTTATCATGGTTCTTAAAAGCCCAGGATCAAGAGGGGGAAGAAGAATGCTGTTTGATAACAAGTGCACTGTAGCACAGTAGCTGATATATCTGGCTCACTACTAAGCAAATTATCTTCTTTACGTCATTCCCCTTTCCTCAGTCATGCAGCAAGCCAGGACAGACCACAGCAAGCAGTTTCTCAGTAAAAAAAGCTACAGCCATAAGCACTCTGTCTTGTTTTGTAGCCTTTCCTAGCTGGTGCTGCATCTGACTTTTTTATTAAAATAATGAAATGTGATTTTTCCTTTCACTTAGCTTCTTTCAAGTTACTTTGTTTCCTTAAGTTCTTTTCTTCCATGCATCCATATTGATCTCTTTGATTGAATTCCTAGTTGCCTCTCTCTTCCTAAAAGGAATGCATAAATCAGCTGAGGCATGGAATGTGGAAAAGGAGGCAGAAAAATGCAATGATTTGGTTCAGATCCTTGTCAAGGCTCAGAGACCCAATCCATCTCTTCATTGTCACTGTCTTCTTGAATTACTGTGGGAGTCCCCTTAATTTCTCTGTACGGTGTGAGTAATTATACTTCTTTTATAGCCCAAGGTTACTACTAATAATGGGTGCACACTGTGGTTAAAATGTGGCCTCAGAAGTACTGATGTGAACATAACAAGTATTGGTACAGAGAGTAAAAGCCCACGATTTAAAAAGGATGTGAAGATCCCTGAGTATGTCCCTAGGAAAGCAACAAAGGTGGTGAAAGGAATGGAAGGAATATCCTATGAGGAGTAAATGAGGACGCTGGGTTTGTCTAGTTTGGAGAAAAAGGGAGACTAAGGGGTGACCTCATTGCTCTCTACCGCTTCCTGAGGAGGGAAAGTGGAGAGAAGTGCTGATCTTTTCTCCCTGGGATCCAATGATAAGATGTGTGGGAATGGTTCAAAGCTGCATCAGGGGAAGTTCAGATTTAGGAAATATTTCTTTACCAAGAGGGTGGTCAAACACTGGGACAGGCTTCCCAGGGAAATGGTCAATGCCTCAAGTCTGTCAGTGTTTAAGGGGCATTTGGACAAAGCCTTAATAATGTGCTTTTGGTCAGACCTGAACTGGTGAGGCAGTTGGACCAGATGACCATTTTATGTCCCTTGCAACTGAACTGTCACTCCATTCCATTCCTATTCACTAATCCTAACTCATAAACCGAGGTTGGGTCATCATCCATTCTAGGCAAAAATCCATGTATTCCCACCTCTGTCTCATGTAAGGTCAATATTTTACAGCATGTTTGTCTAAGACAGTGGTTTGACTTGGTGATCTTAAAGGTCTTTTCTATCCTAAACAATTCTATGAGTCTAAGACCCGACTTTTGTGAAGTTCTTCATCATAAGAAGAGCTATAGTGCTCATAGCCATTGCTACTTCTACTGTAACAATAGTTTTAAATTAGTTTATAGCCAGTTTGCTTTACCTTCTAAAAGAGATTGCATGGCAACAGACATACTTGCAAAATTAGTTTATAGCTAGTTTGCTTCACCTTCTAAAAGAGATTGCACGACAACAGACACACTTGCATGTCTGCAGCTGCAATTCTTTTGGGTTTGCCGTGTCTTTATATATGACAAGATTTTTATTTTTTTTTTAAATATTATCATAAACATCTTTTGAAAATGTGGAAAGTTCATGAAAATGAGACTGGCAGTAAAATTGAGTGCTGCAGAAGTAACAAGGATATTTTTCTCCATTCTTTCTGCCTTGTGCTTCTACCTGTTTCAGGGAGAATTTTATTTATCACCAGTCTTGGTGATAAATAGTCTTTTAAGCTTGTATGTTGCTTTTGGTTCTAAACTAAAATCTGGATTTCTTTTTGGTTTTGTAATTTTCTAAAACTGCAATCCATTTTCTGTACGTACCATTACATATTTTAATATTCCTCAGAATAGCACTCCGGGGTCTTTTTTGGTATCACAGACACACAACAAGAGTACCACAAATGAGGCATCATTGACCAGGTTTTATGCTTTTTGTTGCCATTTTGCAAAAACACTAAATTACTCAATGTTGTCTTGGCCTTTTCCATAAATGCTGACAGCCCACAATTTCCTCTTCCACTTTTTAAGTGTCGGAGGTTTTTTACAGTAGTCTATAAACTACGTCGTTAATCAGATAGTGTAAAATCCAATTAGAGACATTAGAATCCAGAAATACAAGTGTTAAGGAATTTATTTCTTGATTGACAAGAAAGCCAAATAGACTCATCTATTTAGAATCTTAGCAACAATTAGCTGCCTTAGTTTCATTTATTGTGACATAAAAAATCTGGTTTATTGAGAGCTCTATTGAATAAGATTTCTATGATATGCACCATGAGAAAATATCTTCAAACTGAAATGATTGTTTTGCTGTAATAAATTGAACCATATGTACACTATGTTATTCAATCCTTTTTCTTCAAGGCATAAATTGATATTAAAGAACATTTAAGTCATAACACATGGTTATCCAGGCATGAATGAGGCAATAACCCATATAAGTTGTCAAGGTGAAGCCAAAGCATTTATTAGAGGTTTGTGTTGTTTTTGAAAAGTGCACGGTTGGATAAACATGGATTAGTGCTATTATGCTGCTACGATGACTCAAGTGTGTTTTTACAGTGTCAGTAATTTTTATGTTTAAAAATCACTGGTGCAGTATATTAGCTATAATTTATGTTTATCATCTTGTGTACTCTAATAGGTTTCAACAAACCATTTAACACTTCAGCTTGTGCATATACATTACTTAATAGGTATTTATCTTAAAAAAGAGATACTTAAACGGGACTTTCAAAGCTTGCAACTGCATGCTAAGAGCAAATACTGCAGTCAGACACATTAACTTTTTTCCTCTGGTCTGCATTTAACTTTGAACAGTGTGACCACCCAATTTCTTTGTACACTTTGTTCCCAAGCGAAGCAAGAAAGATATATCATCTCTAAACCCCATCAGCCTGAATGACACCAAAGTCCCTGACATGAAGTGTCCGTCACACTTACTAAGTAGAGTAGATGTGATAAAGCCAACGCAGCTGAAAATGCCAGTAGCTTCCCATCATCAGAGGTTGCCCTTTCAGGATACCACAGGACTTTTTGCTTTCTTAGTTAAAGGAGATTATCAATAGGAGGCTGTATTAATTTTATGTCTTTTGCTATTCTTCTTTGACATCTTGGCTTACTTGTTTTTAAAAATCAGTTTCTTCTTCTCATAACACTCAACACATTCTTTGGGGAGCAAGCTCATCTATATTTGAAAGAACTAGGGAAGGCAATATTAAAGAGAGGAGAATTGAAGTAGAAGCTCCCACCCAGAGAGGGCTTTTGGGTGGCAGTGGATGAGTTGTGCGTAATTTATTGAGTACTCTTATTGAGTGCTTCAGGCAACATGTTGCTTATTATATGGGTTTTGCTGATGATATATGTCTGTTCTAGACAGTCTAAGTTTGAATTGCTAGTGTTTAGTACTTTCATAAAGGAGATTGATAGCAATTTAAAAATCATCACAGTTGGGTCTTTTGTTGGGAGTTCTCCTGCACTTTCCTAAAGCCAGCTATTAGACAATAATTTGGAGAAAAAAGTCAAACAAATATAAATGTTAATTCTGTTTACCAATCTCATAACATTTCTGATTCATTCACAAGTTAGGTCATTTCAGAGGAAGAAAAAGAGTTGATGCAGAATCCTGAGATTATGGACATGCTGATCTGGTCTGTAATAGATTTTTAAAAAGAGGCTATCAATTCTCCTGACTCAATCAAGCATATCTGTTGGCTGAGTTGGCAAATAAGGAGGATTTATTACTCACATGGGAAAAATTTACCAAGATGGACTACTTGGTATTACAGACTACTTTTTTGTAGTAAACTCTTTCTTAAACATAATTAAAGAAATATTGATATAATTTAGTGAACATCCTTAAATGCCTACAAACAGATAACTGATTCAAATTTAATTTTTATAGAAGTACATTTATGAGCTTTAGATTTTTACTGATACCTATAATAATTGCACATACATAGAAATGTCTGGTTTTAATATTCACCTATTTAATAATTGACTACCAACAAGCTGCACCTTACTTTTTATTACACATAAGAAATATATGCCATTTTCAGTGCTTTAGAGTACACATTTTCAACATTTTTTGGGAAGATGTACTGCTTGCTTCCATAGTACCTTCTGCCAGGGCATTGTGCAAGTTTATTCTGTTGGCATTATTAACAGTTTTGATGTTCTGTGCAGTAGGTGATGCAGCATAGTCTGTGTTTGATGTGTTTCCTAGAAGCATTACTTATTCATTTTTTTACAGTACTCCCTGCAGACCACATGAGAGTGTGGTCCCATTCTACAAGGTACTATACAAAAGCATAATGAAAGAGAAAAAGAGTGTTTCTGCTCCAGGGAACTTACAGTCTTGCTATTATATATTTAGAAAGGATTAAAAGCATGGTGTTTTCCTTGGTAAACAAGGGCAAGGAAGTCAGAACATTTTTGTAGAGGTCTGTACTGTGTCTTTAGTTTTTAGCAGTTCCCAGCTAAGAATGATTTCATGTATCACAACAGGAGTAAGAATGAGACTTCAGAGCAAAACTGACATTACCACACTCATGCCAACATGGCTTTTCATTTTCCACAGCAAAACTCTTACAACATTCCCCTGGGGGAAAGTCCACAGATTCCTGCTAGTACCACAGTCTCATCTGGAAAGCTTTTCAGAGCTGCTTTTAATCCTGTGCAAAAATTCAGAGGTTTTCCTGTGAATGTGAGGAGCCAGGATGTGGTGAAAGCTGCTTGCTGCCCATGGGATGAAGAGCTGGGAGCTGAGGGCTGAGCTGCCGTAAGACAAGCAGAGCAGAGGCATCACTGGCCCTGCTGGGACAGAGCTTGCTGCTATGGCAGCCGGGGGTTGCTCATCAACCCAGATTGTCAGGCGAGCTGAAAATCAAGTGATTTTATCATGTTCACTGCCATTACCAAACTGAAAATTCTGTAAGGTATTAGAAAACCTCTTCTTTTTTACCTCCCTCTTGATGGTAATTGCTGTTGTGAGTGGCTGCATTTCTCACTCTCTGCTAAGTGCTATTCTGGTTTTGCTGGCAATGTTTGTAGCCTTCTGTAGTCTTTCAGCAATCTTTCAGGCTCAGGTAAAATGAATGGGTTGCTTTGATGTGTCTGCGTTCCTTGCTGCCTGAAAGGTTATAAACAGTAGGAACCTGTTGAGTTACTTTATAGGAAAAAAATAAATCTGATCTGAGTTCCTTAGGCTCATGTAGGAGCAGCGTAGAAAGACCACATCATGGCTTCTGCTATTGTGCACAAAAGATCTCTAATGAATACCATCTCCTGTAGTTCCTTATGTGTCTACCTCAAAAAGCACTGCCCTCTTTCTACCCCAGTGACTGTTTAAAGTAGTAATTTGGAAGAGAAATAAAAGTTCAAAGTCAAACAAAACAGATAAAGTTGAAAGTTTTGGTGAGGTTGTACCTGTTCAGACATAGCTCTCCTGGTTCAGGAAGAATACAGAGGCCTCTTAATATATGTCAGAGTTCGACACTTAATATGGTTAGGGGTCTTGTGCATATGACCTACTGGGAGAGGCTGAGGGTGCTGGATTTATTTATTCTGGTGGAATGGTTGCTAAAGGGAGATCCAGCTGAAGGCTATAAGTGCTGGAATAGAATTACATATTATGGAGCTGTTCCTGGTACTGAGAAATGATACAGCAAGGGGAAAGAGAGGAAGGTTCTGGTTGCATATTAGGAAAATCTCTAGGTGAGTGGCATTGAACTGGAACGGTTTCCCAGAGACCGTGTGATCTCCACCCTTGGAGGTTTTCAAGACTAAGCTAGGCAAAGCTTTTTCCCCTTTAGAGATTCATTCTTTCTAATTGTTAACCATGTCAAAGTTACAATACTCTGTCTGGGTTTCCTCTTGTCCAAGTTCCAATTAAATCCACACAAGTGTTCCTTACCTTCAAGACCTATTTTAACCAAAACAAGTTCAACTCTGCCTTACAAACATATTCGCTTTCCTGTCTTGCCTTTATGGGAAAAGATTGTTTCCAATTGCTGATGAAAGCCCATTTTTAGCATGAAAGAACAGGAAGCTAAGTCTTTTCTGTAGGGGGCTCTCAGGCAGAAAGCTCACTAGAAGGATACCAGAGGATGCTTTTTCTGACTTTTTTTTAGTGCTATACTTGTGAAATTGGAGACCTGGTGTATCTCTGCAGTAAAAACTGTATGTCCATCTAGGCCTAAATTGATAGCAGAAGTAATTTGGAAAGGCTGGTAGAACTGTTTTTATAAAAGCAGCCTGAAAGGCTTAACAAGCGACAAGCATGGTTCTTGAGGGTGCCTGGAATACCCTTACTACTTGAGAGAATTTTAGGTTTGTTCAGTTAGGGTGTTTAAAATTATGATAATCTTATAGTGCACAGAAAACTCAGTGCTATTAAAGCTGGAGAGACTGTATGTGGAATCAGGATATTCAAGAGCCTGATGTCAACCCTGTTCTTAGTCAACCAAGATTAGCTTTGATGACTTTCCATAGAATTGCTGACATTGTTATAAATTGATCAGCTGTAAAATATGGAAAGAATGTAAGTATTAAGTTCAAATGTTAAAATTATATTGTTTAATTGAAAAATAAAATCAACAAGCTGTTTGGTCAAGTGTATATGTTTAGATTTTTTCCTGGTCAAATAAGCAGTTTACATTCTAAAAGATTAATTACTGTTAGAGTTATGTGAGAAAAAGAGTTTGGCAAAATTAATCAAAGGTTTTTGATTGTTTATTTTCCATTCTCAGTGATAAAAATGTAATGATATTCTTACAGAAAGAAAATTAAAAGAATGGATGCTTATTTCTCCAGTATAGCTCTTTTCCATTATTATAATGCAAGAAATGAAGACTATGCTGAACTTCTCTCTTGTTACTGTCCATGGAAAACTTGTTCTTGCATTATGGAAGAAGACACAGAACAGTTTTCTTAGGAGCAAACTGTTCAAAAGAAGACATATACCTACATCTCTTTAATATATACATATATACACATACACATATACAAATAATAAGCGCACATGCATATATACATATAAAAATATATAAAGTGTGTGTAAATCTTCCAATCTCATTCTTTCGTTTCTTGCATTGTTCACCTGCTGCCTACTTAAAAATAAATCTTTGGTTATGCATAGAGGTGTGGATCTGATATTAGTGGAGGCTTTCTTTTACCACATGAAGTGAAGATGATATTAATATTGAAGGGAACAGAACACTCTGTACCTTACCTGTTCCTTCTTTCATGGTAAAACTACATCTGCTATAGGACTATTTTTTGTTGTAATTTGACTGTGGGTTTGGACCCATGGTTAATATCAGGAGCTCAAAGCCAGGAGCACTGCCTGTTTAAATATACAATATGACATTACTTCTGAACATTACATGTCCTGAAAAATTTTGTTTTCTAATTTGAGAAAAAGAAGTTTTGAGAGGTAAGAATAAAGAAGGAGCATTAAGTAGAATAAGTCATAGCAAGTGTATGAATAATTTCTTCCATTGTTTTTAAAGGATCATAGAGGAATAAAATCTGTACTTCTGGCACACATGTGCCAGTATCTTAAATTACTGCAGCTGTACTTGAATGCTGCTTTATACTAATACAAAATGATTTTGCTATAAATAAAATAATTTTGCTAAGACATTTCTTCTTTAGATAAAAACATTTGCACTTAACATATCTAGTTAGTCTTTTATTCAATAAAACAGAACTGTAAATATTCACAATACTCATTGCCATATACTAGTTAAGCCTAAATCTGAGCTGCTTGTCTAAGGCAGTAGTTTAAAAGCTGCATTACATGAACTGACACAAGACTCAATTCTCTGCTTTTTGATACTTGCATGAGTGTGCTCTGGTGTTCATGAATATCACAATTCAACTCATAAAAACAAATTGTGGGAAAACAAAAACAAAACAATGAACAAGTCTAAAGGGCTTTCTCTTTAATTGTAATTTCTTATAAAACAAGAAACTTTTAAGCCTTTATGATTTGCAAAGCAGTAAGTTGTACATCATATAAAAAATCTCACACAGGACACTAAAAGCATATAGAGCCTGGCCACTATGCAAAAGAGGTGTTGCAAGATATCAGGCAAGATATTTTATCTGAATTCCAAGGTGGTAAATTTTGTTCTCTGGTTCGCTTGTGAAGATTTTGGTTTGTGTGTAGTCATTTTGTGCTAAGAGTTTAGAATATTTTCTAAACAAATACTTAGAGTAAACTGTACAAAGTAAGAAACTATCAGCTTTAACAGAAGCAATTCTGACAAACAATTATTTTCATTTTAGCTCTCACAATTATGTAAATGTGTCTGGAACAGCAATGGGCACCTTAATTATGACACCTAATTATACCAATTTATTTATACACCTCCTTGAACAACATTTTATTTATAACTCTCCTGTTCATTCAAAGACAAGAAAAAGTAAAGCTGAATTTCATAGATGGCTGCTTTATCATTGAAACATAAACATGACATGAACTATATGAACTTGAACATTCACATGTATGGCATGATCACATTGTGCTGTTCTTTCTCTTTTCCAGCTTTAAAGGAAGACAACTCTTCATATCTCTATGGAAAAGATTTCAATCTTGGTAGAAATTTTTCAAATATGCACCATATTCTGAAAACGCACCATAAAATTACCTACATTCCCTTAGTTTTTTTTAATTTTCACCATATTCTTGCTGAAAATTATTTACAGAATCATAGGATCATAGAATAGTTTAGGTTGGAAAAGACCTTTAAGATCATCAAGTCCAACCGTTAACCTAGCACTGCCAAGTCCGTCACTAAACCATGTCCCTAAGCGCCACATCTACACATCTTTTGAATACCTCCAGGGATGGTTACTCTACCACTTCCCTGGGCAGCCTGATCCAATACCTGACAGACTTTTTAGTTAAGAAATTTTTCCTAGTAGCCAATCTGAATTTCCCCTGGCACAGCTTGAGGCTGTTTCCTCTTGTTTTATCACTTGTTACTTTGGAGAAGAGACCAACACTCATCTTGCTACAACCTCTTTCAGGTAGTTGCAGAGAGCAATAGGGTCTTGTCTGAGACCTCCTTCTCTCCAGGCCTCAGCCACTCCTCAAAAGGCTTGTTTCTGTAGACCCTATGTCAGCTTTGTTGCCCTTTTTTGGACACAGTCCAGCACCTCAGTAACTTTCTTGTAGTGATGAGCCCAAAACCAAACACAGTATTTGAGGTGCCTAGTACAGGGGGATGATCAGTTCCCTAGTCCAACAGGCCACACTATTTCTGATACACACCAAGATTCTTGGCCACCTGGGCAAAAGCTGGCTCATATTCAGCCAGCTGTTGACCAATACCCCCAGGTCCTTTCCCGCCAGGCAGCTTTCCAA
>NW_009913240.1:119562-120861 GCF_000696875.1 Nestor notabilis
GCTCTTCCTGAAGCCTGTGGAGATGCATGGGGTTGTTGTGACTCAGGTGCAGCACCCGGCACTTGGCCTTGTTGAACCTCATGCAGTTGGCCTAGGCTCACCAATCCAGCCTGTCCAGATCCCTCTGTAGATCCTTCCTCTCCTCAAACAGATCAACACTCCCTCCGAACTTGGTGTCACCTGCAGACTTTCTGAGGATGCATGCAATTTCCTCATTCAGATCTTCGATAAAGGTATTAACCAGAACTGGCCCCAATACTGAACCCTGGAGAGCATTACTTGTGACCAACCACCAAATGGATTTAACTCCATTCACCATCATTCTTTGGGCTCAGCCATCCAACCAGTTATTTACCTAGTGAAGTGTACACCATCCAAGCCATGAGCACCCAGTTACTCCAGGAAAATGCTACCGTAAATGGTGTCAAAGGCTTTACTAAAGTGTACGTAGACAACATCTACAGCCTTTCCCTCATCCAGTAAGTGGGTCACCTTTTCATAGAAGAGTGTCACCATCTACATGAAACCAAGAGTTATGAAAATATTTTATAAAGTGTAAAATCCCAATTCTCTGCATGAATAAATCTTACAATCTTTCTTCTGGATTATCATCACATGTATCTTGATTTTTGTCCTTTCCAAGGGAAAAACAGCTATAGACAAGCAGCTATGTAACTGATCATGACCAAAGTCCTTGCTTAGGACTACGTTTGGGGTAACGCAGTTAATAAATGATATAAATAATAGTCTCATTGCTTTTCAAATTTGGCTGTACAGTCTATTAAATAAAGTGTTACAGAGAGTGTATGTGCCTCAATCTTTCCATCTCTGAATTCTCTGAACAGCCTTGGGGTGAAGCAAAGAGAGGTACTTGAACACAGAGAAGTTGTTGGAGAAGCAGACTTATGTGTGATGAACAAGAATATGATCTATTGTGGGGTTTTTTTCCCCACTCCACTCAGTTAAATGGTATTTTATTACTATGTTTTTTAGAAAAAAGCAAGACTGCTCTAATGCATACACCTGACTTACCAATTTCTCTTGCTAGAGGACACAAATCTACACAACCCTAACTACTTGCTAGCACTTGGCTAATGAGGCAGCATTATTATATCATTATAAAACAGCTCACACATGTTCTGAAGAGGTTGCTGATCTTCTCTTTGCATTTCATTTGTTTTCTTTGGAACATTTCTTGTCCAAGATCTGTAATTGCCATTGAGTCCTTACATTAATTTCTTCACTGTTTTCTATCAACTGAAACAGTGATAACTGTGGGGTTTATTTTTTTTTTTGGGG
>NW_009913241.1:0-15733 GCF_000696875.1 Nestor notabilis
GTAGATGATGTCAACTGCTCTGCTGCTGTCATCAATGTAAATTTTGTTAAGTACGTTAGAATGCACCATGGAGTATGTAGAAGTTTATTTTCATCAGCACCACTTTAAAAGCAAAAGTTAGACTGTGTTTTTACTCACAGAACCAAAGAAATGCAGATGTTATTTCTCCAACGAGAAATACTTTATATTGGTTAATGAAATTTAAAAAAGCTTGTGTAGTCATGGTTTTGATATTCAAAGATAGACTCTTGCTGGAGGGAAGGTGAAAGTGTAGCTTAACGAAGTCTGTAATCTCATTTCAAGAGATCTGTGTTCAAATTTATGTAAATTAGTATTTTAAATCCACTTCCTCGATCACATGTTTACATTATATGTAGAGCACACAATCTGGCTCAGTCAGCAAGCCCATGTAAGTACAAGTCAGCACTGGGCCACACCAGCTGGGATCAGAATGATCCAGGTAGGTAGTTCTGGCTTTGTTGCATGCTGAATTACCAACTTTCTAAAACTCATGAAAATTCATAACCACTTAATGTAAAGTCTGATTTGCTTCTGTATACATATGAGACCAGAAAAACGTGTGCTTTAAGAAAAGAGGAGCTATACAGCATTGTTGTTACTGTGTACACTTGTTTAGTATTTTAGGTTTACTTGAAAGGGAAGCGTGTTGATATGTGCTTTGGTTACGTTCAGTTCTTTAGGAATGGACGTGTTTTGTTTAGCAGCTTATTACCTGACAAAATAGCAGTTACTGTTATTGGAATATTTTAAGTGAATTATTTAAAAAGAGTGAACAAGCCTTATCTTGTCGGTGTTTTATGGGGGTATACCCGTTGCAAATCTCACTATTTTATAGAAAACAGGTTAATGTGTCATGAAGTAACTGTTAATATATGGATATCAAACTCTTGTAAAAAGATATCTGAATCTATTACATCTAATAATTTAATGCTGTTGCATTATTAATATGGAATTAAACATAAACCAAACCCAAAACTACTTCTGTATTTGGACCTTTTTAAATTCACAGACTCTCAGGTAGAGAATATATATGGTGCCTAGAACATATATATATATATATTTATATTTATAAGGTGAAGTATGAAATAGGTAGGTATTGAGGAAAGCTGGCTGTTTAGTGAAGGCATTTAGCTAGAACTTTGAAGAGGCAGGGTTAGTTGCTGAATTTTACCATGCATTTTCTTGATCTGCCACACGAGGTGGATGCTTTAATCTTGTAGGAGAAAATAAGTGAGAATTTCACCAGACCATTTTGAGGAGCTTGCATTTTAGTCCAGCTTCCTTGGTTTTTTAATAGTATGAGGTTGATTTTCTACCTTTTTATTTCTCCTTTCCTCTTACTTTATTTTATGGCAAAGCCTATTAGAACTGTTAAGATTTGTTATTTCAAATTGGCTAAATACAATAGAGTGTAGCCCTGACATTCTTTTGGGGGAATAAGTGTATTTCAAAAAAGATGAAATTACTTACATTCACAGATCAGACTTCACATTCTTAGCTAGTTCCAAGGATATATATTACATGTAGGAAAGAATTGTCCAAAAAGTACAGATATTTTGACCAAAAAAAAAACCCCCAGTGAGAGAACTCTTTATTACTTTCACCACGCTATTTCCATTGGTCTTGATAGAGGTTCCCACAGAGTACAAAAGATTAAGTTATAGCTGGAGTATGTTTTAACTGGATACAGATAAAGAAAAATAGTAAGACATGAACTTTACGTTGATTACACTGAAGTATGATATGTCATTTTTATGCAACTTCCTGCTACGATGTTCTCCTCCCCCTTGTGACCACATGCACACTGAGTTGCAATTCTGGTCTGGATTTAATGAAAGGACATTCTTCTGCTCTTCAGTTCCTTTCAGTTGTCGTATTTAGTGCTCTGATATGGCAGCTTTCAATGTATCCATAAAATATGAGTGAGCATCAATAAGCTATCTAAGAGAAAGGAGTTTTAAGGAGGTATTTGAATGAGAAGAGAATGACCATACAAAAAACAGAAGGGGAGTTTTCTGAGTTAATACTCAAACACCAGGGAGAAGAGGAGGTCATTTGGACAAGAAAACCTGAAGCATCCTGTCACAGAGTTAGATATGTTGAAATCGTGAATTCCATGTGGCAGTCTGTTCTGTGAGTGTGCACATATTGGTGTAATGAAGCTGTGCACTCATCCTCTGCTCCTTCTGCAGCTCTACAGGTATTCATAGCTTAAAGTCAAAGCCACCTTCACCAGTTACAGATTCTGTGGGGAAAAGAACAACCTGCAACAAGCCCTTGCAAGAACAGATGCACTGAAAGTTTGATTTGAATAGAGGATTTTTAACTGATGTGAAAGTAGATTTCTTATGCAGTTGTAACCTTTTGTGGAGAATTAGCAAACAGGAAAGGCCTTCTTGTCTACATGGCTTGGGCTATGCAACCAGGAAAAGAGCACGATTTTGTGAATGAAGTGACCAGTCATGCATCATGAATAACGAATCATGATTGTTTGTATTGGTCAGTTAAAAATTGTGTCATAGGGTCAAATATGTTTGCATAAACTGGTCAAGGACTTGTGACTAACGAAGTAATTAGTAACACCCATGACCAATTTGCAGACACCTGGTGAACAGATTTAAGGGCTCAGTCCATTGGTTATGTTTCCCAAGGAACAATTCCACCATCCCTAGCTAAATATGTGTACAATCAAGATTAGAATGAAACAGTTGCATCATTTACTAGCAATGTCCGTCCTTAACACCTGCTGTTATATATTCCTTATTAATATGAATATAACATACAATGGATTCTGTATTTGGTTGTGCGATCAAGCCAGGAGTCTCCCAGCCTCCAGAACTTTCAAATACCTGTGTTATTGTTTAATTAGCTTTAGAATATGAAGTACCATCACAATAGTGATATTCTTCTATTAATGATATTCAGTAATGATTCAGCCAAGCCCTGTTCAGAGGCAGGCAAAGGACTAATCTGCTTTTCCAGGAGTTTGTACTTACTGGAAGCAGCAAGTCCTTTGAGGTCACTGGGCAGAAGAGGAAGCCTTGGTGAGTGAAGTGCTGAGCAGGATTGGTCCCGGAGACACAGCTTCCATAAAGTTTTCTCATTCCAGTGACTACTGCAAACAGAAACACTTTCCCTCTCGAGGAGGAGGAGGGAGCTGAGGCCAGGGCTGGAAGCACGCAGAATGAAGAACCACAAGATTTTAAATTCCACTGTATATTTTGTGCAGTTATTGTTCATCTGGGGCTGATATACTCTAAAGAATAAATGAAAACTGCAGCAGTCTATCCTAGTCATTACATTTCACACAGATTTTACTTGAATGCTGCATTATACTTTGTCCCTACAAGAAAAAGATAAAATATTTTTGAGGGAGAAGTAAAGGGGGGTGCTTTGGTTAGAAAACAGGGTGTAAACAATGAGACATCTAGTTTGTAAAATCTTTAGTCTCTCTTTTGCTTTTTGTTCTGTAATGGATTACTAGCACCCCCTTTAACCCACCTTAAAGGGCAAGCAGGAAATTCATGTTTTCGTTCATCAGCCCATCCCTCTGAAAAGCGTTCAATATTAAAACAGTTTGCGAGGAGCAAAGGCAGAAGAAACAAGAGGCCCAGTTAGACCGTGGCAAGGTTAGGAGATGCATGTCTGATGCCTGCAGCAAATACCGGCTCTTGTTCCTGTACAATTTTTGCATGGGGAGACCAAGTTAATTGGGGTATGGCTCTGTTCTTTCCTTTATGTGTGACCTTTTATTATCTCTGTGGCCCTGTAGTTCATGCAGTGTCATAAAGCTGTGGGAAACTCTCGCAGCTAGTGTTATCAGCTGTTGGAAATTAACTTAAAAAATGAAATATCTGTGTTTCTTTTTGCCTGAAGGTGTCTGGGAGTCTGTAAACTGCTACAAAGGTGCAGTTGTTGTGGTTGTGATTTTGCTGTAGCTGAGCGTTTCTTGTGTGTCTTTCCGCCTTCTTTCTCTCCCCTTCTTCCCCCCCTCCCCTGCTTTTAGTGGAAGCTATGGGCTGGCAATCAGGTGTTGTGCTGGGGGAGGGGGTTACTTTAGGAGGGGGGTTACATGGCATAATTCCCACGAATGTAGGAGGAGGATGAAAAAGATAAAGAAATTTTGTTTTTCTGAGCTAGAGGATTCTCTGCATGACTTCCCCACTGATGGGATCATGTGCTTTCAGGCTGAGATTTTATTAACAATTCAAATGGAAATTGAGGGCACAGGAGGAGCAGATTCTCACATAAACTTGATCTGTCCATGAATGCAGTTCTCTGTTTGCCCTGACCCTGCATGGCTTAAGACACTGCCTGTGAGGCCTGAGTGCCAGACACAAAGACTGAAATGAAAAGCAAGCACATTCCAGTAGTCTGCACAAAGGCAATGGAGCAGTTTCTAGCCGTCTCCCCAGGGAGAGATCTTATCTCCTTGTGGCTAAAACCCTTTAGAGTGTTTATTTGTACTCTAGCACCCGAGGTTTATGAATTGATATGGATGTTGATTAAATGCTGTAAGTTTCCTCAGCCAGTCTTTTTGGGACACACGAGCGTCCTGCATGTATTTTCTTTCCCAAAGATGTATCGAAACTTATCAAATGGTTGCTCTGGCTTCCTGATGAGTAAACGTAGATGAGTGCTGAGGGAGAAGGCACTCCAGAAAGTACATTTGTTAATAAGTCATCACCAGCCTTAGGAGAGTTTTGCCAGACTTCGGCTTATAGGAAACGTTGCCTGGTTTTAACATTTAAAACTTTAGTGCAGACTGTCACCAATGCCGGGTGCTGTGCTCGCCAGCTCTCAGGAAGGTTGCTCCTGAGTAGCTGTACTGATTAAATGTTGTGTATACTTGGTTGACCTTGTGCTGTGAAGCCAGCGGCGCACAGCACTGGGGCAGAGGGGGGACGCGTGAGGCAAGGCTGCTGTGGCCACATCTGCACGGCCATTGCTCTCCGCCAATGGCAGTTGGTGGGTGATGCTGTCTGTCAGAAGAGATTCTGCTATGGGATGAGCGCTTGGGGGGGTGGGGGGTGTGTATGAATGATGGGGATTTGCTGGGGGTTTTTGTTGTCTTCTTAAGACTGGAGGTGGGAAAGGGTAGGAACATATCCCAGTGTAAAAATATAATTCATGTTCCCGGTCACTGCCTGATGTTAATATTGGCAGTATCAGTAAATGCTGGAGATTCCTTAATCAAACTATTAAACATTGATATTCTGGGCTTTCTAATCAGGCTTGTTTTTATGAAAACTCTCTAAATGGGAAAAATTTAAGGAAATAGGAAAAATCTAAGTAAACAGATATTTTAACTGTGGTAATTCCAGAGAGTCACGATTTTAATCACCCTAGTTTTGCTTATTTTCAGCCAAAAAAAAAAAAAAAAAAAAAGGAAAAAAAGCCCCAAACCAGAAGGCAGCAACTTTTAGGTAGGAAATCATAACCATGTGTTTTTGCATTTTTCTTAAGGCATTTAAAGTTTGCAAAACTTCTGAGATTCCTCAAAGAAGTTAAATTAGTGAAAAGACACTAGCAAAGGTTATTGATTCAAATAGTTTTGTTTCCTTAATTTTATGGGGTTATATTATCCAAAATTAATGGTTGTACTTAGGCAAATTGTCAGTAATTGGTGACAAAATTGCTTTATTGCTTTTCTTTCATTTGATGTTAATTAATAGCCCTACAGCATTAAGTTCAAGCCTCTTCTGCATTTCTCCTTCTCCATAAATACTCTTAGTGGTAATATGTCCTAGTAAACTTTTCCCTTCAGTGTATGCAATAACTGCTTTGTAGAAATGTGATAACAAACAGATTACTGGCATAATTTAAAGAAATGTGATAACAAACAGATTTCTGGCATAATTTTTTTTCCTGAAATAATGTAAATGTTCTTTCTTCAAGAGCTTGAAGTCATTCTGATATGAAGGAATATATTAGTAACATAATGTGTTAATTGATTCATGTGGTAAAACATTAGCTTTTCATATCAAAGTAGTCCTTAGCAACTTACCCAGCAGTTACCTTACAAAATCTAGCCTTTGTTTTATTACACCAGTTAGAACCCCACTATCTTCTCTCCTAATATTTGATAGTGCGTTTGATGAAAAAGTTCTATTTCAGAGGAATAGAATAGCACCACAGAACTTTTCGTCATATTTTCTACGTGTTAATGAAACTGATATTTGGTACAGAGCTGTGTTTAACCATGTTTTCCAAATTATATTATTTAAATATTATGTAAATAAAGTCTAGAATAAATGCAGTAAGTAAAAGACACTTTTAGACTTCATAGGAGCACCATGGAAAAAACACCTTTTCTGTGTGATATTTGTTTGTTTCCTACGATTTTTTTTTTTTTTAAAGTAATAAGTTTATGCTACAAAATTTGGTATACTAAGCATCATATACCAAAGTAAATAGAGAAGGAAGGAGCTAAATATTAAATGAATATTACAAGGGAGTTTTAATGGCCTCATAAGAATAAATTAATAAAAAAAACTATTGAAAGCAAAAAAACTACAAAATATAAAAGGAACTATTTTATAAGCTTTTACACTTTCAGAAATTATACTGGGGTTTTTTGTGTCTAGTCTTGTACAAAACTGAGAGAACTGGATCTGTCATTTCTCTGGTAGGGGATTGCGCCAATGATGAAATTTGTCCCTGTGGTTGTTGCCTAGTCCTACTTATCTTTAATTTTAGCTATACTCGGAAGATTTTCAAAATTATGATTTCTTATTTCTTTAAGTGCTTATTTTCATCTTTTAGCATGAGTTATATTTATTTTTTTTAGTAAGGTGTATAAATTTACAAACATTTCAATCATTATAAGATCATAAGTAATTTAAATAAAATCTTTAGAATTACTAAACACTATAAGCAAATTCATACCTCTTTTTGACACAACTTTTACTTTTTTTTTTTCTTTTTAAATTTGTTCCCCCCTAAAAGCTGTTTTTGAGGAAAAGGAGACAGAAAAATTGGTATTTGGAGTCAGAAATTTTTAGTGTTATGTAAGTGCTGTTTCCTGGGTTAAAGAGAAATAGTGAACTAAGATTCTTGGCAAGTTGAATTGTTTAAACTTTGTTGAAGGAATTTTGGTTTTTTTAAGCCTGCTTCAGTTATGAAATCTTTAACTGTGTAGCAGAGTCACAATGCACCAATAATTCTGAACTCTGTCCCATCCCGATTTTCACTAAGGACCCTGTACGTTCATGTGTTTGGAGTGAAATATGTATAAATATCTGTGTTTCAAAGGCAGCTAAGAGAAGCTCTCTAGTGTAGCAGCAAAGAATGATATTTTGCAAGACAGCTTCAGCTGGTTTTAGTGAAGTATTTGTAAGTGAAATCTGTCCCAGCAAAAGACAGAAGGTTACTGCTTGCTTGCGTTTCCACCTGCAACCCTTAGCTGGTATAGTTGTGTCTGTTTTGTTTCAGTGTCCTTTCACTTTTGTGTATTTTAAGATCTTTGCTCCGACTGTAACTATAACTGTGAGTGTATATGAGGAGAGGTGTTCAGACTTTAGTAAGACACTTATTCTTGCTTACATATATCTTCAGGCTGTGTCACACTCTCCTCAAACCGTAGAGGTATACCTACACCACCTCAGATCGCTCAGTGAAAAGGCTCTTAGCTTGAGCCTTGCCTGTCATGGCAAAGCTCTGGCACAGGGTAAGGGAAGAGGGGGAGCAGTGATAGAAAATATTCAGATAGTTGCAGTTAAGATAAGTGGAAGCTGGTCCTGCACCTTGTGAACTGCACCGGCTACTCCCTGCGATGCAGTCTCCATGCCCCAGTCCTGTGGTGGCCTTGCAGGGGATGCAGTTGGAACAGTGGCCTTCTGCCAAATTGTTGTCTCCTGGATGCCTGTTGAAATGAACTTCATGGCTCTCACCTACAGTGATGTAACTGAAAGATGGCAGCCCATAGCTTCATGGCTCAAAATTCACTTCCCCTCCATGTGTGTATAAACTCTGAAGCCTTTTTCACATATTAACACAGATCACTTACCTTGATTTCTGCATTTGCAATCAGACTAGAGATGAATCATTTCCCTGTAGGGCTGAGAGTTTGTTGCCACTTTAGATGTGGAAGGTTTCCACTGTGAGGGAGTTTGTGGACCTGGGGAGATTCCTGTCACTTGAACATCAGGGGACACCTGCTGTCCAGGCTGTCCTGCTTTTGTTACTCATAAGGTCCTTGGTGTTTAAATATATGTGAGGAAAAACTTGATGCCCATCTCTGGCAGGTTTTCTCATCTGCATGTGTCTATGCTTCAGTTTTACTTGAATGTGAGGATGATGGTTTTGCTGGACTTTAAATATCTATCTAGTTTATGTTCTCTGGATTTGACCTCTGAAGGGAGATACGTGCATCCTTGCAGTGCCTAAATGAAAAATTTAGGTCCTAAATTTAGGTATTTTGGATTTCATCATAGATATATAAGTTAACCTCAGGTAAACAGTATGAACTCCCTTCACAAGTAAATGAAAGGAGAACAACTAGAGTCACTAGAATTAGGCAAATAAGGGGTAGTCTGTGTTGTAAAAATATGATTTTAACCTTGCCAGAGAATTTGAGTCTGCAGCATTCACTTCTCAATGCCTGAAGTAACATAATCATAGAATCATAGAATATTTTGGGTTCTAAGGCTGCCATTCAAGCAGACATTTATGATGCTTTGCAGAATTAAACACAATGAAAACCAACTGAGAGGAAGGAACAGTTTTTTTAAGATGGGGATGGTCTGTAAGATCAGCTTTCCCTGACAAAGGTGACCTTGGAATGACAGAGTAGGGAACTCATTCATGTAGGTTATTAGCAAGCAAAAACTAGAACTCTGTAAACTGATGTTAATGAGGGATTAAGTTAAAAGCCTTACGTTTGTTTATGTGTTGTGGTGAAATACAGACTCAGCTGATGAAAAAGTTTTTTGTAAACCACTGAGAAATTTAGCGTGTGGATAGAGTTGGTTGAGGAGAAGTCTCGATCTTCACACAGAAAACTGATGAAATTTGTAAATGATCTTGGAACCCCCAAAACTTCTAAATGTCATTTAAAGTAAAAGTGAAGTAAATACGTGCCATTAGAATTGCCTTTTGTTTCTTTTAGCATCCTGGGGAGCTATTTTGAGTGATACATATTGCATGTGTCATAAATAGCGTATAGCATGTACTTGGTGTGTTTCTTTGCTTTTGTCTGTAGTTCTCATCCACCGGTGGGAGCAAGGGAAGAGGAGGGGAAGAACCCTATAGCACTCAGCCTCCAGCTTGCACTGTCCCTTTCGCACATGGAAAATGTTATGTTTTCCTTAGCTTCACAGAGTGGAAACTAGAATAAAATCCACGCTGACAGCTTTATTTACCCTTTGTAGCAATACAAGCACTTCCAGAGGGGCATTCACACCATCCCACTTCAGTTACTTGAATTGGGTACCTAAACTATGCTGTTAGTCTCTGTATGCTTCCTCTGTTGTTGATAGAGAAGCTTTTCCCAAAGGCAGTCTGAGCATCCCTCTTTTGACTCGTTTAGAGTAGGCTCTTTTTCACATTGACTTTGTAGGCACCTTGAAGCCGGGGCATTATGACTTTCCTGAAACTGTGACATTAAGGCTTTCCTAGTTACTGCCCTTCAATGAATGTTGCCAGCTTTTCTGCCAAATTATATGATGATGATGTCTAGTATTTAATATTTGACATATTCTAACAGGCATTATCTACAGTAGGTGTAAGATGTTTCATCTCTGATTTCTGTTACATGAATGTTTTAATGTTACCCTCATTATTTCCTGATTCTCAGCAGTAATTTTATGGGGAAAATGTATTTATCTTAACAAGTTCTGATTAATCTTAACAAGTCCTCTGTAAGACTCTGGGTGAGTCTTACATGAGGAGAGAGTCATTAAACCAGAAAAACTCTTTTTATTTTATTTTTTCTATTGATAACTCGGGATCAGATATTGTTTTGAAAAATGAGGAAAATGTACAAATATTTTTGAGCATAGTTTCAATAATGCTGCCTATTTGGTGATCATTAATGTAATTTTGTGTACTTGTGGTAACTTTGGTATAATATTGAAAACTAGTTCCTTTTGGGTCTTCTGTGCAAATATACTTTCTAAAAAATGCAGTATCGACAAAACCTACAACTGTTAGATACTTAAATTCGCTAAATAGTGATGAATTGAAGAATCTTTCTAATTGGACAAGTCATGAGTGTCTCAGCCTTGTACCTTCAGCCAAGTTGTATTTGATTGTTGGTACAGGAAAAAAAGATAAGAAAAAATGCTCCTCTAAGGCTAAACATGAACATAATAATGAAGAAACAATGCAAGAGTCAACCAGGCATGAAGAATTATCTGTTGAAGTTAAGAGGCCAAGTGTCTCGTCAGTTGGATTTTAATAATGCCTGGCAGAAGTGCTTGTACTTGTACAGTAATTGTTTTAATATCTAATTGAGTTTCAAGCTGAAATATGACAGTCTGCCTTGAAACACGAAGAGAGCGTTTCCTGTGATGCAAGGTCTAAACATTTCTTTACATACTAAACTAAAACTAGAAAATTGGTAATCCTTGAGTTTTCAGATTTCAGGAGCCTTCTAATTATGCATGACTAAAGCTGTATCCTGTGCATGTAAATGTTTTGCTATTGTTAACTCTTTCCTCTTCCTGTCTTTATAGTTCATTTTGTTTACCATGTTCACTTGATCAGATTGTTCTTTTTAAATACTATTAGCTATTTGCACTGGGCACTCTCATTGCTTTGTGGTTAGCAGAATACCTAGTAGAACGTGCCCTACTTCTGCTTAGGGAGTCTAGCTACAACAGCAGTGTAGGCTTTAAACATAAATGTGACTCCAAAGCTGACATACTAATTATGCTCCCAATAATCTAGCATTACCCTTACACGGTCAGGAGTAAAAGATCATTGTAATTGAATATTAGAAAAAAAAAGGTTGAAAAAAGCTTAAAGTTTTACTTAGGATGCTTACTGAAGCGGATGCAATACACAAACTGTAGGTTTGTTTTGAAATGGGCTTTTTTCATTTTATTTCTCATGATCGATTGATATGTGAAGCTGGAGCTTTTCAGGAAAAGTCTGGGATTATGAGTGCATCAGCCTCTGCTTTTAGCACAGCAGCGAGGTTATCAATAATGCATTGGAGATCTCAGAATCCTCAAACATAGGGAAATCACAGCTGGTCTAGGCTTATTGTCAAAATTGCAGATTTGCGCCAAGAGGTCACCACAACTGCATGTCAGACGGTCACACACACACGCACAGACATGTCTTGGGGGAATGAAGGAAATATCTGAAGAATTGCTGCTGCCCGTGTTATGTAGAAAGTCTTCATATGTTTCTATAGTGCAGCTTTAAAAGCAGCATATTTAAGGCTCCTTGCAGTGGCCTTTTGACATTTTGGCCTTTCCCAGTATTATAAGTTTTATTGTTTTCCTGACAAGTTTATTCATATACTAACAGCTTGCTTGGCAGCAGTGTTCAAACTCAATACTTAGGCTTTCTGGTCACGGTGATGGCTGGCAGTAATAGAGAGGGAGAATAAGTGAGTGTGGAAATGCAAAGCTGTCTCTTGTTACATTTTATTGATCTCATTCTGGTGTCATTCAATTAAGACAGAAATGTGATGGATAGTGTCTGCATAGATTCCTACTTTGCTTTCCAGCCACTCTATATAAAGCTTTTTGGGGGAGGGAGGAGGGAAGGGAGGGTGAAAGAAGAAGGGGATAGCAAATCAAAGATACAGTGTGATCTGAATTACAGATCAAACTTATCTTTTAAAAAATCGTTATTCTAAAGCTACGTTGAGAAGCAATATTAGCAGAGCTAGCATTCTGTGTTGTCTTGCTTGTAAGTATCCATAAATGTCCGGCTGTTGTTCACTGTAGTAATGTGGGGTTTTTTGTCCAGGTCTTGTCTGTGATTTATGAATAAACACTTGGTATTGGTACAATTTGGTTCACAAATACAAAGGGCCTGAGAAATGGAAAGACTTACTTGTCTAAGAGACTTACCTGCATGCTTTATGGCAGTAATTCCAGATAAACACCTGGAAATAAGAGTTGTTCTTTTGAGTTGTCCTGGGTTCAGCTACAGCAGTCATTTTTTCTCCTTCTTAGTAGCTGGTGCAGTGCTGTGTTTTTGACTTTCAGTCTGGGAACAACGCTGATAACACCGATGTTTTTAGTTGTTGCTCAGTAATGTTTACTCTGACCAAGGACTTTCTCAGTCTCATGCTCTGCCAGGGAGGAGGGGAAGCCAGGAGGAAGCAGAGACAGGACACCTGACCCAAACTGGCCAAAGGGGTATTCCATACCACAGCACGTCATGCCCAGTATATAAACTGGGGGGAGTTACCCGGAAGGCCCAGATCGCTGCTCGGGTCGGGCTGGGTATCGGTCGGCGGGTGGTGAACGGTTGTGTCCTCTCCAAGGTCCGCAGTTGTGCCACATGCAGTATGTAGGGTTGGTACTTCTGGCTTTCCAGGCTCCTGACTTTGCAACGACGTTCCAAATTTCACAGCTTGGCTGTGGCTCCCAAGGTCCCTTTTACTGCACTGGGGAGCACAGGAGCCCTAGGAACCACATTTGAACTAAAAGCCTTAGAGTTTTGGTGTTTAGGGTTGTATTTTCCTTGCAACTGCTGTTATTGAATCCACAGTTACCGTGGGAGGCATTAATTACTGTGAGAGATAATTAAGGTTTGAAATTTTTAAGTTTTAAGGTAGTTAAAGTTTAAGTCACATTTTAAATGTGATGAGGCTCAGAGTTTAGAAATTAAAGAGCAGAATAGAAGGAATCTATAACTTGTCTTGTGAGGACCTTAGGAAAGGTGTCATATGAGCAAGGTACGGCCTCCCAGGCATGAGGATACAAGAATGGCCTCAGGCAGTTCTAGTCATTTCTGGTTTTTTACTTAATAACAAAGCTAGGTACATTCAGGACTCTGAATTATTGTTGGACCTGCTCTTTGTGGACTGGTCTGCTATGGGGATGCTTAGATGAATCATAGGTATTTGATTTCTACTCCCTTATATGCAGTTCTTGAAGTGCCAGAGATACTGAGTATATACAGCTTGAATACTTCCTCCATTGCCAGTATGTATACTGGCAATAACTTTTAATAAAAGACAGTGGGATGGACTCTTCTCATGTTCCTATCCCCCCAAAGTACATTGTTTTTATTGTCAAAGTTATGTCAAGGCATAACGTGTTGTAGCAAAGACAGCATAGTTTGTGTAACATCCCCTCTTAGTTGAGGAGACTTGCAGTGTTGGACCATTTGATAAATCATCCCTTCCCTATTTGCCACTCAGGTATGAAGTTAAAAATGTTAGTATGTGTATAGGGCAAACAATGTACCACAGATTTCATGGGCAGTCACGCAGCAAGTGGTTTGGGTGTCAGTGCTGTTGGTATAGCTTCTTAATGTAGAGCAGTTAAAGTGATTTCCTCATTAAACATCCTGAATAAGCATAGATTTCTGGGGTTTTCTGCAATCCAAACAGAAGGCTTGTGTTGCTTCTTCCTGGCTTTGCAGGCTTATGTGATGTAACATACACAATCATTCTGCATTTTAAAATAGTGTTCATTATAGTGTTCATTTTACTGCAAAAGGAAAACATGTAGTATAAAAAAGAACAAAATATTTTTTAAAATCACATGACTTTGAGGGACAAGGGGCCTTGCTGTGGCCATGTCAAAAATTTATAACTGGTGTAAAAGTTGACCAGAATTTGTTCTGGATTATTTTTTTTTCAATGGTACATTTAAGTATAGCGGGTTCCAATAGCTATACACAAACTAACTTTAGAAAGAAGAAAGTCAACCATTCTCAAATTCAGCACGTACTTAATAAGTTCTACAAGGCAGATTTTAATATCATTTCTCCACCACAAGCCTCTGTTTTCCCTGACCTGATGAAAGCTCATCGGGGTGTGCTTTTGGCTAAATTCAGCTCACCTACAGCTAAGCCTTAGGCTGAAACTGAACAGACATTAACTTTGTAGAAGTTTAGTTAAATGGTTTTGTGTAAGTTTCACACTTTGTGTAGATGTCTGCATTTCATAGTGCCAGAATTAGTACCACAAGAACAAATTGTTTCATACGGTATTTTAATCTCAGAAGGGAACAGCAATAACAGCACAAAACAAACTTGATGTCTTAAGATGTCCACTTGAATTACCAGTTTTGTTTCTAGAGTTTAGAAATTCACAGAAGGTTGGAGAGAAGAGAGAGGGGAGGGAGGAAGGGTTCCCTAAGCATAAGCACATAAGTGGTTATGGCCTATTGTACTGTTTCTAGAACTGAAATATTTCAATAGCTTGCAAACAAGCCAGACAGCCTGTGTATTATGAACAGGGAAAAGAAAAAAAAGATAAAAATAAATAAAGAGCAGCTACAGTTCTGTTAGAAGTGCAACAGATTTAAAAGGGACCTGAAAAATTATAGACATTATGTATACAAATCTAGGAGAAAAGAGCCCTAAAGTATATCAAGTCTTGTCATATCCTGTTCTGTTCTGAAGATTTAGGGTTCAGTGTTTAATTTATGAGCAACAGTTTTTTTTTCCTCTCTCAAGTGCTTATGGAGAATTAGGATTAAATATGTAAAACAAAAAACAAGGCAGAGTTGTATACAGCTTGCCTTAAAACAGAAAAAAGTAAGTCAATATCAGAGTTAGTTGTGGTTTTGACTATTAACAGCTGTAGCAAAAATTTACCAGTTACTAGGAAATGTTTAGAAAAATTACGGTACAAAATAATAGTGTTACTTAAGAAAAATTACTTTTTCTTTTGGCATTATTTTCTCAGATTCCTGGGGTTTATTTCTAGATATTTAACTGCAGGTGGATTTGTAGTCAATCGCTTTTTTTTCATGCGGAATTCACTTTTATTACTTCAGTGTGTAAAGAACATCTAAAGTATTTTCACATTATTTGATAATTAGAGCTCTTTTAGAGTGGAAGAGAAGTGGTCAGGGTCTCCTTGAAGTTTAGAGATATTTGATTCCAGAGTATGGTGAACATTCATTCAATCTCTGTGTGAAAGTAGAAGAATAAGTACTACTTTTCTTAATTGAACTTTATCCAGTAAACTAAAGCTAGTAGTATAAGTCCTGTTGTTGCCTTTTGATTTTTCAGTATTAAGTGTTCTTCCCCGTTAATCAGAAACTGGACAGTCTTTCATAGACAATGTTCCAGCTGAAGAGGAACCAGTGGTGATTACACTTTCATTCCACCTGAATTTCGGTAATTCACTAATGTACTAATTCTGGTTGCTGGCAAATATCAGATGATAGATATAAAAAGTGTATGCTGGAGAAGAGTAAACTGAGTTTCATCTAGGAAAGCATCAATAAACACAAGTGGAATGCATTCTGAATTTAGTTATAATAATGATTAGATGTGGTAATGGGGATTACCAAGTCTTTTTAAGTAAAGGCAGGAATACAGTCGTTTTAAGTTCTAGCGAGACAAAGGAAGACCTACTCTTCATTGCATCATTTATTTCTGGGATCGACCAATTGAACAAAACTCTTCACACCTGATTTTGTATGTGCAGTTTTAAAAATTGAAATGGAGAGGGCTAGTGGGGCAAGTCATGCTAGCAATGTGGACATTGATAGTGGTTTTGGGAAATACAGCAGTGATCAATTTACCAGTTCTTTATAATTTAAATGTATTTAAATATTTAAAT
>NW_009913242.1:0-226 GCF_000696875.1 Nestor notabilis
TATATATAATTATATTTATAAGTTAAACTCTTTACAAATAGTTCTACATTGTGTGTTTTCCATTACTAACTTTCAGAGGAACTAATTTACCAAAAGAAAACACTGTCCTTTGTATTTTGGCATAGATTTTGCTTGGAAGATTAGGGAATGAAAACATATCGGATTTCAATGTTATAATTTCTCTTTTCAGGTATCAGCTTTTGGGAGTGAAATTTATAGTAGGATT
>NW_009913242.1:256-1239 GCF_000696875.1 Nestor notabilis
TGTAGCTTATAATAAGGCTCAGCTTATAATAAGAGGAGTAACTGATTTACCTCAATACTCTAGTCAGAGTATAACAGTCTAAAGTAAAATTATCACTGAGAAAGAAGTCAGGAGCTTTTTTCATACTTGGGAGTGACTCCATTTTGCTTCCTCTTAACAGAAATGATTTGAACTCACACAATTTATACTTACAACTAGAGTTTTAATAATGAATGGTCAGTGTAAATCTGAATATCTGTGTTACAGTTACCTAGCTTGTCCCCCAAAAGACAGGCTCTAACCATAATTTCCTTTCCAAGGCTGTGCTGATTTGTTCTAAAGGAGAAAATTCACAAGGGGTTAGTCTGAAAATAGTGGCATTTGACAGGATGATACAGTGAGTAAATACTATTTCCAAAAATCATGGCTGAATGTAATTTGTTACACAAGTTGATTTGTGTGATCAGAAGACTGTTTTTTAATAAAAAAATAAAGTAAAAGGCTTAAGATGAATAGCTAGAAAAACATTTAGTGAAATTCTTTTTTTTCCTCATAAGGAGTAATTACTTTGACATTTCATGAAGAAATAACAGACAACAGTTGCACTTACTTTTCTAAAACAATAACAGGTTTTGTATGAAAAATTAGGTACTGCTTTTGTGTAGCTCTGCCAGACTGATGGTATTATCAGTAGAGAAGTTTCTAAAATATACTGAGCATATTTGTGTCGAATTAAGGCACTTTCTGGCTGCCTGCAGAAAAGTAAATCCCAGCCTTTACCCTCAGTTACTATCTATCTGTATCAGGAGTACAAAGGGACGTTTTCTGAAGGTCTGCTGCTCATCCTGGGCAGATCAAGCAGGCAGAAAGTGGGATTGGATTGACTTCAAGCTGCAGTATCCAATATAAAAAAAACCCAAAATAATCTGTGGAAGGTAAGAAGCAGTTGACAGTATTTCCTGTGGAGCAAAAAGAAAGAAGAGAAAACGGAAGGCAGGGAAAGA